>NC_068939.1:183229998-183247452 GCF_016801865.2 Culex pipiens pallens
GCTTGGGCCAATGTTTAATTTCTCTAGTAATTTTATTTTCAATTTTAGTTAAAGAAAAAAATATCAAAAATTGATTTTAGGTAATAACCAATATTTTACATGATTTTTCATTCAAAGACATAATTTTTCTTCGCTGACAAAATTTGGACCAAAATTCTTCTGAGCAATTCTCTACCAAAACCGGAAATGGATTTTATTTGTATTTTTTGATTTGGCTCAAACTTTGTGGGGGCCTTCCCTATGACCAAATACAAAAATGGTATGTAAATATTCAAACAGCTGTAACATTTGAGTGAATTTTCTGATCAATTGGGTGTCTTCGGCAAAGTTGTAGGTATTGTTGAGGACTTTTTGAGAAAAAAATAGGTACACGGAAAAAAATTGCAGATTTTTTAATCAACTTTTTTTCACAAAAACTCAATTTCCCAAAATACGTATTTTTTTATTTTAGAGATTTTTTGATATGTTTTAGGGGACAAAAATCCGCAACTTTTGAGCCATAGAGAAACATGGTCAAAAAATCTGCCGCCGAGTTATGAATTTTTGAAAAAATAGTGATTTTAGGAAAAAATCGAAGTTTCATGCAAAAACAAGTTTGAAATTATTTTTTAATGCAAAATTGAATTTGCAATCGAAACTCACTTTACAGATTTTTTGATAAAGGGCTCCGTTTTCAAGATATAGCCACCGAAAGCTTGATTTTAGCGAAATATTTGCAGTTTTTCAATTTTTAAAAAGTGACCATGAGTGACCGTTTCTAAAATTATTTATTTATTTTTTTTGAAAGGTTCAGAAAATTTGCTATCAATTTGTCTAAGAGACATTGAAGATTGGACCTCGGGTTGCTGAGATAGAGCCGCTTTAAGAAAAAGAAACACGAAAATTGAAGTTTTCTAAATCTCACCAAAACAACCCACCATTTTCTAATGACCATATCTCAGCAAGTAATGATCCGATTTTCAATTTTAATGCATGAAAAATTCGTGAAATTTTTCGATCTTTTCGAAAAAAATATTTTGAAATTTTTAAATCAAGACTAGCATTTTAAATGGGCGTAATATTCAATGGTTGGCCCTTTTAAAATGTTTGTCTTTATTTTTAAAAAAATCAAAATATTTTTTTCGAAAAGATCGGAAAAATTCACGAATGTTGTTGAAAATTGGACCATTATTTGCTGAGATATCGTCATTAGAAAATGGTGGGTTATTTTGGTGAGATTATGAAAACTTCAATTTTCGTGTTTCTTTTTCTTAAAGCGGCTCTATCTCAGCAACCCGAGGTCCAATCTTCAATGTCTCTTAGATAATTTTATAGCAAATTTTCTGAACTATTCAAAAAAAAAATTTTAGAAATGGTCACTCATGGTCACCATTTTTAAAAATTGAATAACTGCAAATATTTCGCTAAAATCAAACTTTCGGTGGCTATATCTTGAAAACGGAGCCCTTTATCAAAAAATCTGTAAAGTACTTTTCGATTGCAAATTCAATTTTGCATTAAAAAATAATGTCAAACTATGGCTCAAAAGT
This sequence comes from Culex pipiens pallens, assembly GCF_016801865.2. Taxonomy (NCBI): domain Eukaryota; kingdom Metazoa; phylum Arthropoda; class Insecta; order Diptera; family Culicidae; genus Culex; species Culex pipiens. Next base: position 183,231,528 of record NC_068939.1, read on the forward strand.
TGCGGATTTACATATCAAAAAATCTCGAAAATAAAAAAATACGTATTTTGGGAAATTGAGTTTTAGTGAAAAAAAATTGATAAAAAAAATCTGCAATTTTTTTTCCGTGTACCTATTTTTTCTCAAAAGTCCTCAACAATACCTACAACTTTGCCGAAGACACCAAATTGATCAGAAAATTCACTCAAAAGTTACAGCTGCTTGAATATTTACATACCATTTTTGTATTAACACCAGCCAAAATTGTATGGAGACTTGTATGGGTGAACCAATGACGCAAAATGGCTTATTTGGTCATATGGAAGGCCCCCACAAAGTTTAAGTCAAATAAAAAAATACAAAAAATAAAAATGGTCGAAATCGGCCGATTTCGTAGAGAGTTGCTCTTCTATAAGATGTGTAAAATAGCGTGACTGTGATGCATTGTGGGACTTTAGATATTTATTAAATTGAAATACACGAATAGGAATCTTGAAAGTGAACCCGGCATTTTTTATTTATTTTGAATACATTTAATGCGAAATAGATTTTTTTTTTGAAAATGTTTGAACTAGAAAATGTTAGACAACTAGAGAGTATTTTTTGAGAATTAGACATTTTGGTTCAAATGTTGTTTATTTGCAAATCACATTGTTTAGGAACCCTGAATCATTCAATATTTGATAAATTTTGATTTCCGTTCCAGAAACAAAGTGCAACGAATCGGTGCTAAATCCGAATCAAATCCTTTCCCTGCCCTGCATAATGTATTCTAATCGATTATCTTCAATTGAGACCATTCAATATTCATACCACTGCTGGATAACTCACTCCACTCCACTAGCCAAGGCAGTCTCGGCACTCTCTAATCGCATTCTGCACACCTGTGAGCATTGCCAAGTGAACCCAAACAGAGAGCTCCTTTCACCTGCCTCCTCCCACCCACTACTCAACTCATATTTAAATTAACAGAGTGTGAACTCGCTGCCATCGTCATCACTGTCAGTAAATTAAGTTCTTCCTCCACCGCAGCACACACACAGGCTTTCTCTGTTATTGTTGCGATTAATTAATTAGCCGCCGTTAATTTCGCATTCAATCTGCGTGTATCATTTTCCACCTCATTAGGGGGGATCAATGCAATTGCGCCCCCAAACTCCGAACACCCACTCGGAAGGGGTTGATTGATATGTTTTTAAACGGTTCAATGCGATATTGGTTCGATCGCATTAAGCCGGCTTTTCATCTCATTTTCCACCGGAAGTGTAATCCTCTTAGGGGCTGATACTTCCGATTTAATTACAGCAAGTACCCGCTTTGAATCGCTACACGGTTTGAGGATTTTCACCTGCCAAAACTTTTGCATAACAATATTCAGCAAACACATTCCACCCACTCTCGAAATGGACCGTGTGAATGCCATTTTACGGCTGGTTTGGCACGGAAAATTGACACTCGAAGAAGAACCTGGCAAATTCTTGTGCCACCCTCGTGTTGTGTCGAGCAAGAATGCCTCAAATTCCTCAACTATATCTTGCTTCCCTTTTTAGTCAGACTACTCTGAGACTGCGAGCTTAGACATTTTCGTCATTCCAGCGTCAAATTCTTTGCTCACACCAGCGACGAAAACGACTAGAATTTTGAATCTTCCCAAAACACCCTCCTTCAAAAGAGAGAAAATTAATTGTTTTGACTGGCACGACTGACTTGTGTCTGATGAAATTGTATTAATACATGCTGACGATGGTGGCGTTGAGAGTTGGGTGATGAGACCAATAATCATCCCGTATTACTAACTTTACTATACACGAATAATGGTGGGAGAGTGTGTTTCGGTATTATGTTGCTGACAAACGGCCAACTTTCGGAACCATATCGACGGAAACTTGTTCGTTTCACTCGACATGAACTCAGGGCAAAGTTGTTGAGGAAACAAAAAGAGAGTTACCAACTGATGCTGTGTGTGCGAGCATCTGTGATAAATATAGGCACTTAGGAATGTTTACAAAACTCGAAAAATGCAATAACAATAAAAAGTAGCAAATGTTAAGAGGGGCCAACCAAAGCACGAACAATTCTGTGGGTAACTTCTGAGCATTCTCTGGCATGAAGTGCGGAAATTTTGAATGACTGTTGCCCATGATGCTTTTAAAATTAAATATTGATAAAAAAAATGTTCCAGGTATTGCGAAAATGAAAAAAAAATCATTTTAGCAATTTCGTCGTGAAACTACACATTTTTCCTTCTATTTTCGAACGACGAAAAAGTCTTCGTTTCTTAACAAAACATAATCATTTTAAAATAAATGCCGAAAAGTTGAACTTTTCACTACTTGATTTTTTCAGCACTCGTCGTATCTATCCAATTCGGTGAACCTCGATTACGATTCGTGCTAAAAAAATCTTCTTGTTGCATAGGATTTTTGAACAAAAAAACCTTTTTTGGCGGCTAAAATTCAAAATCCATTTTTTTTTAGAAAATTCAAGATAGGAAACAAGAAAAAAAAGTTGCAAAAAACAAAAAAATATGCACATTGCATGCACAATTCAAAAATATATAAATAAATAAATAGAAATTTTAAAAAATTTGTTCAGACTCAGAAACAACATTAAACAAAAATTGCAAAATACAAATCGGGAATTTTTCTGATACTTTTGTTCGCGACCCGATTTTTCATGAGGGTAATTCTCTACCAACTCACACGAAATCGAGAAAAGTTGCCCCGACCCTTCTTCGATTTGCGTGAAACTTTGTCCTATGGGGTAACTTTTGTCCCTGATCACGAATCCGAGGTCCGAAAAAAGAGGTGTTTTGCAATAATTTGCAGCCTGAAACGGTGATGAGATAGAAATTTTGTGTCAAAGGGACTTTTATGTAAAATTAGACGCCCGATTTGATGCCGTACTCAGAATTCCCAAAAAAAAAAAACGTATTTTTCATCGAGAAAAACACTAAAAAAGTTTTAAAAATTCTCCCATTTTCCGTTACTCGACTGTTAAAAAATTGGAACATGTCATTTTAAGGGAAATTTAATGTACTTTTTGAATCTACATTGATCCAGAAGGGTCATTTTTTCATTTTAAAATTTCTTGTTTTTTCTAACTTTGCAGGGTTTTTTTTTTAGAGTGTATTTTTCAATAATTTGCAGCCTGATACGGTGATGAGATAGAAATTTGGTGTCAAAGAGACTTTTATGTAAAATTAGACGCCCAATTTGATGGCGTACTCAGAATTCCGAAAAAACGTATTCTTCATCGAAAAAAACACTAATTTTTTTTTAATTCTCCCATTTTCCCTTACTTGTCTGTAAATTTTTTTGGAACATGTCATTTTAAGGGAAATTTAATGTACTTTTCGAATCTACATTGACACGCAGAAGGGTCATTTTTTCATTTAGAACAAAAATTTTCATTTTAAAATTTTGTGTTTTTTCTAACTTTGCAGGGTTATTTTTAAGAGTGTAACAATGTTTTACAAAGTTGTAGAGCAGACAATTACACAAATTTTAATATATAGACATAAGGGGTTTGCCTAATAACATCACGAGTTATCGCGATTTTACGAAAAAAAAGTTTTGAACGAGTTACTTTTTGCGTTCCTCTTTGTTTCGTCATCCATGTCTGTCGTGGGTGACCATGAACGGCCATGATCAACGACAACCAACATTTTCAAAACTTTTTTTTTCGTAAAATCGCAATAACTCGTGATGTTTTTAAGCAAACCCCTTATGTCTATATATTAAAATTAGTGTAATTGTCTGCTCTACAACTTTGTAAAACATTGTTACACTCTTAAAAATAACCCTGCAAAGTTAGAAAAAACACAAAATTTTAAAATGAAAATTTTTGTTCTAAATGAAAAAATGACCCTTCTGCGTGTCAATGTAGATTCGAAAAGTACATTAAATTTCCCTTAAAATGACATGTTCCAAAAAAATTTACAGACAAGTAAGGGAAAATGGGAGAATTAAAAAAAAATTAGTGTTTTTTTCGATGAAGAATACGTTTTTTCGGAATTCTGAGTACGCCATCAAATTGGGCGTCTAATTTTACATAAAAGTCTCTTCGACACCAAATTTCTATCTCATCACCGTATCAGGCTGCAAATTATTGAAAACACCTCTTTTTTCGCATGTTCAAAAATGGAAGGGGTCGTACCGCCCCTCCGTCACGAGATATCAAAAAACGGACCTCGGATTCGTGATCAGGGACAAAAGTTACTCCTTAGGACACAGTTTCACGCAAATCGAAGAGGGGTCGGGGCAACTGCTGTGTTAGTTGGCGGAGAATTACCCATGAGTCTTTTTGTCACATTTTAGGCTATTTTCACAAAAATTTTGAACGAAAAAAAAATCGTGACATCACCTTAAAATTCAACTTTTAAATTTAAACATTGAAAAATATCATAAAAGTGGCGTGTATTTTTCTTTAAGTGTATTTTTTCAGAAATCCCATCAAATTTCCTACAAGTTTGTCTTTGACCAGTTTTTGATTCGATGCAGCGGCTTCGAGATACAGTAATTTTTAAATTATAAAATACAAAAATGTTTAAATCACTTACACCCTTCTCAAATGTCATTTTTCAGTACAATTTGCTCCATATACACAAAAATGGCTTATATAAGCCTAGGATAACATGTCTAAAAAGTTTCATTGAATTCGGAGAGGGTCGGTGCAAAAGTACTTCCAGAAAAATTCCCGATTTGAGCTGGAATTGCTCGTAAATGGAAACATTAACAACAGTGTACAAAAAACCTGAAATTATTACCAGGATCATAATAATACGTTTAATTCTCTACGTTTGTCAATACTCAATACTCGCCTCCTCAAAAAAGTGTATATCAAGGTTTTAGAATATACCTTTTTAAACATTTGAGCTTGATTATTCAAGTTTCGAAATAATGTTCACTAAAAAAGCAGAAAATTGTCCGATATCTCGCGAGTTGAAAAATGAAAGCTATGGCTGGTACAAATTTTATTTAATGATTTTGTGTGTCAAATGTTTGACGAATGTTTGTGAAAGTGGAACCACCCTACGCTTTCCGAACGATTGTCGTCACGCTTCATCATTTGGCTCAGTAAGAAAACACCAAATGTTACACCCCGCTGTCTCAATTAGTCACGAAAGCATGCTTACTTTAAATCCTCGAAATAACCTTCAACAAAAGACAATATAACACCCGCTAGCAGTGGCTTGGGATGAGAGAGAAAAAAAAAGTGGGAAGAACTCGGAAGAAGCCAGCAGCAGCAGGATCGCCGAGAAATCTACCCACTTTATGACAGCGGAGATCATTTTCCACATGTCGCCTGTTTGCTCGAGAGTTTTTTTGTTTACCCAAAACACGATCAAGAAGGCCAAGAAGAGTGACTGGGCTAATTCCCTCTCCCGGTCGATTGGTCGTCCATAAATCACGTGGGAAATTACTCATTTTTCAACATTTTCAAAAACGAATACACACCAACACTCAAATCCCAGATGGGGACAGGAAAAGCGAAACAGCTTGTACGACACGAAAAAATATTAATAGAAACGCGGCAGCGACCAGATATTTAGCAGCTTGTCACAACTCGTCGTCGTCGTCGACATCCTGAGTCATTGAGCCACAGAGATCTTTTACACGCGGGCGGGCGGACCCTCTTCATCAACCATCAGGACGTTTGTTTGGATACACGCTTAAATTTATTGCTGTCAAAATACACAATTCAACAGACTTTATTGAAAAAAAATGTGGTTTCAGATAAGAGTGCTGGATTACACTCCAATATTATTATTTTTTAGTTGTTAAAGTAAAATTAAAAAAAAAATTAAAATTGTTATAAGTGTGACAAAACTAATTTTACGTGTACGCTAGAAAAAATAAGATAACCTAAAAAAAAATGGTTGGTAGTAATTTGTCGCGTTTGGCCCCACGCGCATTCATCTCACTTATTAGCCGCTAGATTAGAGTGAGAAGGAGAGAGCAAACATTTTCTTCGCAGAACCCAGCGGGATTTGAACCCGTATCACTTTACGGCCTGGCGCGGTCGGTGGCACGTCACGTCGGTAATTGAGTTCAGCTGGCAGGGCACCATCACCACTGTGCATTGTCTTTATTTTTTTTTATTCGAGTTTTGTTTGAAGGAATTGAGGGACATCAACATTTAAATTGAGATGAGACTATTTGGCATTTTGAAAGGGGGGGGGGGGGGGGGGCAGTCTATCCTCTCTTTAATGGCATCAGAACAACATAATGCTTGAGAATAAATGAAAAGAGTAGCCTTCAAAACATAGTTAAAGGGAGATTCAGAAAAAAAATGAAAAAAAAAACAAAATGATCCAACACTTTAAACAGAGTTTGCCAATTTTGTGTATTGCTCTTCTTTAATATGACACGGCGTGTTTTCTGGGCAACCTTAAGGAGAAAAAAAGTCATCGCTACTTTCAAAAGTGTCTTATAGGAAATTTTCTCAGCTTTCCAATGCTTCTAAGAGCGAAATGTTTCATCGGGAAATTTCTGAGATATCTCTATTTTAAGTTATTTGTTTTAAAATCCTTAATCATTTATTGGAAACTTTTAAATAACAGTCCAGAAAACATGTCAAATGATGTGTTTCATATATCATTTACTCATCAAAATGTGCAAAATAAGACAAGAAACAAATTTGTAGAAGGTTGAAAACCGCTAAACATTTTGAAAATGAAGTTTTAACCAAATTTTTGAATATGTGGGATTTATTCAGAAATTAAAATCATAAAACCGCATTAAAATATTATTTTTACAAGAACAGATAGATGATTACATAATTGTTGTGTACAAATAACACCGGTCTGCTCTGATTCAGCTTGGAATTAGCTGCTACAACCGAATTTTTTACAGGTTTGAGATTGATAGGGTATTTTTATGAATAAATATCATATTTTTTAATCAAGCATTGTTTAATACTCGAAATTAAACTGCAAACAACCGTTGCAAGCTTCAGGAGAAATACTTTTCATTAGTAGGAAATGATTGTTTTAGTTTTTTGTATTAAATGATCAAGGATTTACCAATATTTTAAAAGTTTATAAGACTCTCATCTTCAATCTCATCTATAAAAAAAATATATTTCTTGATTTTTGTTCAAATAGTTTTGAAAGAAAGTTTCTGTTTGATTTTGTTTGTTAAAATAATATTTAAAAATAAAAAGCTTGCGACGGTAGGTCTATTCCCGTACTTGCAGAATTGCAGAATTTCTGCAGCTTCTGCAGAATTCTGCAGCCAGCATAAGTCACTTTTTTGCAGCACGTTCCCGTACTTTTCAGCTCGCTCTCTTCATCTCTCTCTTTTGCAGAAGTTCTGCAAGGAGAGAAGCGGCAAAAAATTTGCCTGGGTAGCGCGTTCCAGTACTTTTTCTGCAACATTGTACACAGTTGAGTGGATTTACTCAAATCGGGTATTATTATTTTTTAATTACAGTCGACTCTCTGGCTGTCGATCTTCTTGATATCAATAATTCTCCATCTATCGATGAATTCTTCAGTCCCTTCAATCTGCATACTTCAATTATCTTCATTCCTCGATACTTTCCCTTGCTTGAAGGATCTCTTCCTCGACGATCCCTTGGATTCTGATTGCTTTAAAAATCTCTTCCGGTTGTCAATAATTTCACTTTCTCATGGCTTGCATTGACATTTTTCTTGGCGAAATGAAGCCTTGAAGGGTGTTTGACATTAGTTTGTTTTTGTTTGATGGACGTTGCCATGATTCTCTCCCATAGCTGGGTATCAAGAAAAAATATTTTCAATCGAGTCTTCATTTTGCATCGTTCTGTAAACTGATGATTCTCTTCCTCGACGGTCCCTTGGATATTGACAACCAGAGAGTCGACTGTATTTCAAAATATTTTTAAAAAATGGTTGACAAAAAAAGTAATTGAAAGAAGTTTACCTCTAGAACTAGGGCATTATTGTTTACTGCATTATTTAAAAAATCAAGGATGTATTATTTATTAAGTAACTAGAAACTAATTATGCTTAGGTAGAAGTCATATATTAGAAACAACATAAAAATTCTACATTAGGTGAACAATTTTTCAAATGAAAGTGGCAGGTACGTTTAAAAAAAGACAAACAAAGGTTTTATATGGAAGGGACCATAAATACATGTCTAATAGCAGAAAGTTTTAAAGATTATTCAGGATAACATAAATAAATTATGACTGGATTTCACATGAAAGAACAGCGGTGACGTTGTAATATTGACAAATAAAAAAAAAATGATCACAAACTCAAAAATTTTGATACACATAAATTAAGCAATCTGGAAATTAAGAAATACATAATTAAAAATATATAAAAAATAATTAAAAATATATAAAAAATAATTAAAAATATATAAAAAATAAACATTAAATCAGATATTTGAGAAATTTAAAAATACAAATAATTATATCAGAAAAATAAAAAAAACAATTAGTCACAAATTCAAAGCTTAAAAAATCAAATAATTAAAAACTAAATATTTCAAAATGATTTATGTTAAAAAAAATCATAATTCAAAAAATTTAAAATAAAAAAAAGTTGAAAAAAATTGAAATAAAATAACAACATTTTTTTATATTTATGAGTTCAGAACACAACAAATTCAAAATCTGCAGTTAAAAATAATAAGATAGAAACTTAAAGAAGTTATAATTTCAAAATTTCCAATCTCTAGATACTCTAAATTTGAGTTTCTAGCCTAAAATATGACTTCAAAAAATGTGTAATTATTATGATTCAAGATAGAGGCGTAGAAATTAAAAGCTCAAGAATTTTAGAATTTAAGAATTTAAGAATTTAAGAATTTAAGAATTTAAGAATTTAAGAATTTAAGAATTTAAGAATTTAAGAATTTAAGAATTTAAGAATTTAAGAATTTAAGAATTTAAGAATTTAAGAATTTAAGAATTTAAGAATTTAAGAATTTGAGAATTTTAATTTCGGCATAATAACATATATCACTTACATAAATAAACTAAACCTGAAATCGTTAACATATAAAAAATCGTTCTCGATATAACCAGATATAACAAAACTACCCCAAAATCATGTTTTATTACAACTTATAATAAAATCCTTAATTTCACCCAACTTGTAGATTTTATGTAAGCGTGTAGTCAACATCCATCACACCAAATTGCAGTAGGTCTATTCCCGTACTTGCAGAATTGCAGAATTTCTGCAGCTTCTGCAGAATTCTGCAGCCAGCATAAGTCACTTTTTTGCAGCACGTTCCCGTACTTTTCAGCTCGCTCTTCATCTCTCTCTTTTGCAGAAGTTCTGCAAGAAGAGAAGCAGCAAAAATTTTGCCTGGGTAGCGCGTTCCAGTACTTTTTCTGCAATATTGTACACAGTTGAGTAGATTTACTCAAACTGAGTATTAAGGTTTTATAATTATTTCAAAACATTAAAATAAAGGGATTGAGAAAAATAGTAATTGACCTCTAGAACGGGGGCATTATTTTTTATTCAACTCAACATTTTATTTGAAAGATCAAGCATGTACCATTTATTTGGTAACTAGAAATTAATTATGCTTAGGATGAAATTATACATTAGAAATTATTCAAAATTTTTACATTAGGTAAAAAATAGTGAGAGATGCAGGTACGTTTTACACATGGACATTGACATTTAGAAATTCATGATTAAAAATATTTACAAAAAAACTTATATTTTCAAATTGTGAAACTTAAAAAAAATCTGATATCTGAGAAATTTAAAAATGCTCCTATTTATATCAGAAAAATAAATAAAACACAAATTCAAAGCCTCGTTCAAAGCTTGAAAAATACAAATAATTAAAAATTAAATATATCAAAATGTTTAAAATATCAAAAAAATCATAATCTTAAAAATTCAAAATAAAACAAAAATAAAGGGTTTCAACTTTCAACTTCCTTAACTTAAGAATTCTTATATTTTGAAATTCTAAATAAAAAAAATCAAAAGTTTGAATACTTCAGAGTTCAGAACACCAAAAATTCAAAAGCTACAATTAAAAGAAAATTAAAGATACTAAAAAATTTCAAAAATAAGTAAAGTTTTAAAATTCTGTGAATCAAAAATTTTAAAATTCAAATATTCAAAAAATAGAAACAGTTAGTACCGAGATTAGTACTCTATTTTCCGAAGAACTTGTCAAAATTTCCAACCTCTAAAACCTCTAATCTGAGCTTCTAACCTAAAATATGACTCCAATAAAAATTGTACTTTTTATGATTCAAGATGGCAGCATTTAAAAATTTCCGAATTTTAGAATTTAAATTTCTTAAAATAGGAGAATTCGACAAAACCATATCGATTTTTTTGGTTCATATAAAAATACAAATTGGTAGTACCGTTTAAGGTACAATGTATTATTTGCCAATTAAATTTACTTATTATTTAAACACACATATTTAGCCTATTCAAAAACAATTGAAGATCAAAAATTATTCCTAAACAGATATTTATTTGAAATTATTAAACACAAAAGAAATGTGTCTTTTAAAAGTTTTTTAAAACAGTTTGTTTGTATAATACATTTTTTTGGTTGAGGTATTAGCCGTGCTGTAATACTGACTTTAGTTATCATTTTTTTGTCAAGTTAAAATATTAACACTAAAAAAATCGCTATATGATAATGAACTAAGCCTGAAATCGTTCTCAATAAAAACAGACATTTAAAAAAACTACCCCAAAAATCCATTAATTCAAAATATACAAACGTCCCTTCAAAAAAACTACTTCAATTTAGTAATAATAAAACATAAAATTTATTGCAACTAATAATAAAATGCATAATTTCACCCAACTTGCCACTTTTATGTAAGCGTGTACTCAACATCCATCACACCAAATTGCAGTAACTTTTCAACAAGAAAGAGAAGAGAGAGCTTGCAGAAAAGTACGGGAACGGTTTTACTGCAACTTCTACCTCTCTCACTGCAGAAGTTCTGCCTGAGAGAAAAGTTACTTTTGTTGCAGAAAAGTACGGGAACGCTCTGCTGCCGTTTTTGTGCAGAATTGCAGAATTCTGCAGCACGGGAATAGATCTGGTGTTCAGCATTCTAAATTGGAAGACTCGAGTTTTATTGCTACTTTTAAGTGCATTTTCAACAGAAAATATTTTATAAAATTTTATCTTTATTTTATACTCATGAAAATAGGACTTTTGAAGCTTGCAACAGTAATATGTAGTACATTTTCGATTTTAAATCATATTTGTATTTATGTTCCTGCTTAAGAGAATATCAAATTTATTCATTAAATTCAATAATACCATTAACAATCACAAACCTGCCAAAGTTTCGGTTGGACAAGCTAAATCAGAGCAGACACGTGATATTTGTACACAAAAAAATAATCTAAGTAATTAAAGTAATAATCTAATAATTCTTGTAAAAAATATATTTTTACACTGTTTTATGATTTTAATTTCTGAATAAATCCCACATATTCAAAAATTCGGTTAAAACATAATTTTCAAAACGTTAAGCGATTTGCAACCTTCTACAAAGTGTATCTGGTCTTATTTTGCACATTTTGATGAATAAATGACACATGAAACACATCATTTGATAAGTTTTCTGAACCGGTAATATAAAATTTCCAATAAATAATAAAGGAGTTTAAAACCTAAAAACTTAAAATAGAGATATCTCTGAAATTTCCCGATGAAACATTTCGCTCTTAGAAGCATTGGAAAGCTGAGAAAATTTCCTATAAGACAGATTTGAAAGTAGCGATGACTATTTTTTCCTGAAAAGTTTGTTCTAGAAAACACGCCGTGTATGATTTATTAGCTTTTAGGAAATACGGGAAATATTTTTTGCAATTAATTTGTTGCATTGTTTTATAAAGATTTTTTAAATTCTTGAATGAACTAAAATGATCAGTGCAACTCTTTAGCACTACACCCTAAGGGAATAAATCATGGTGATTTCATGATCTGTTGATGAGAACACGAACGCTGAGAGAATCCCCCGGAGACAAATTAACCTCAATACAGACGCTGATGATTTCTACTCGGTACACAAACGCGCACCACAAATAAAGCCGTAGCGGAACCGGAAGCTAAACTCCGTGTTCTCACTATTTGATCATAATAACAAATCAACACCACCAAACGTTGGAATTCTCCACCGCATGGTGTGTTCATATATCAACACAATGTATACTGAAATGTTAGCTCAAGTGAATTACCATTGTGGGAGGGGGGTGAGGATTAATCTTCCATTGTCCTTCGCCACCACACCCCCACCGGGAGTGGACAACAATGTGGTTTCGGACAGGTTTGACTGCGTGACCAGCATATTGAAACGGTGACGATGATGAACTTGCACCGTGACACGAAATCACAATGTGTTACTATAAGTCTTAGAGGAAGTTGGGGTCGCAACATCTACAACAATCTCAATTTAATAATTTGTATTGCATATTTAATTTAAAAAAAAAATACTAATGATAATTTCTCCTCTCCCTTCGAACAGTTCCCACGAAGCTGGCCCAGAAACGTCCCGCGACCAGTCCGGCCCCGCCCGTCCCGTCGCCCCAGCTTCCCCCGATGCACCACCATCCGTCTTCCGTGTCGCCAATCTCGAACCACCTGAACCATCTGCCCCCGTCGTCCGGCGGGGCTGGTTCGACCATCCCGCACAATACTCCCGTGGGCGTGGTCCAGCCCTCGCCGAATGCGGCCGCACAGAATGCTTCCTCGGCCAACAGTGGTGGTGGCGGTGGCAACAGTCGGGGCTCGTTTGCGGCAGCGCTGCGGAATTTGGCCAAGCAGGCCGACGTTAAGGACGATGAGCCTGGAGGTGGGGGAGGAGGAGGAGGCGGTGGTGGTGGAGGGGGAGGAGGTCCCGACCGGTCCGGTTCCGATCGGCAGGTAGATCGTCGCTCGCAGATGGAAGACTCCCGGGGCAACGCCATGTCGGAGAGTCGGGCGAGGAGTGCTGCGGAAGCGGTGCAGCAGCGCGTCAACAACGAGTCGAAGAAGCGTTCGTCGCCGCAACCGCCGGAGAAGATTCAACGGCTCAATCCGGGCTCGGCGGCGAGTGGATCGAGCTCGTCGGGTGTGCTCAACCCGGAGATGTTGGCACGGAGTGGCTTCCAGCCGTACAGGCCCGACGAACGGCTGACGCATCCGGCCGGACCGTTTCCGATGGACGCGTACGGTGCCGCGTTCGGGTCGATTCCCGGAATGCCGCCAGGTAAGGTCACAGCTATAAATTTGTCATTTTTGGTGTTTTGTCATAGGGTATATCCACGCATCCTTTCTCCCCTGTCGATTATGTGAAATGGAATCCGTTCACAGAATTCTCTCTGCTGTAAAAACGACGTGGTAGGGCGATATATATTCGGGTGTTCTCGAATGTATTGCAATTATTCATATTGACAAGAAAAATGGTTATGTAGATTAGATCAGATTAGAAAGAATTATTTTACATATGTGCTAAATGCACACATCGGATGTATCGGAGGTTGACAAAATCTAAAGACCGTAACCAATAACCAAAACAGTACCCATACGCGTCCCGCCCGTGTGGATCAATCGGACCGCGCACTGGACTCACAATCCAGAGGTCGCCGGTTTGAATCCCGCGGCGGGCGCTCTAAAATTCTTTGTGTAAATATGGGTATTCGGCGCCGTCGCTCCGTGCCATACTTTCATACACTTAGGAGCCCAGGGCGGCGAAGTCCCTGCAGATAAAAGGAAGATACTAGTGGTTGGTACTAGCAATGGTGGCCGACAGCTATAAAGTCAACTTCGTTTCGTACCCATACGCGTGCCCCTCCTTCTGTCAAAGCCTGGTCATGCCACTGATACCAATATTGAAAATCCAGAATTGCCTCATAAGGTCGAATCCCAAAATGCTTTTTTTTCAATTTCAAACCGGCAAATATTTTGGAATTGTAAAATTCCAAATTCAGAAATTTTCAAAAATCGAATAATTTAACAAATTTTAAATTCAATAATGCTAAAAGAAAAATAAACTTACATTTTGAAGTTTTAAAATAATATATTAGAAATCTCATCTTGCCGGGACGTGTGGTGTAGGGGTAAGCGTGATTGCCTCTCACCCAGTCGGCCGGGGTCAATCCCAGAAGGTCCCGGTGGCATTTCTCGAGACAAGATTTGTCTGATCACGCCTTCCATCGAACGGGGAAGTAAATGTTGGCCGCGGTGTAACCTATAGGTTAGGTCGATAGCTCAATCCAGGTGTAGGAGTCGTCTCCCTGGGTCCTGCTTCAGTGGAGTCGCTGATAGGCGGTGGAGTCACAATCCAAAGGTCGTCAGTTCGAATCCCGGGGTGGATGGAAGCTTAGGTGTAAAAAGAGGTTTGCAATTGCCTCAACAATCAAGCCTTCGGACACATAGTTTCCAGTAGGCATCTCGCAATCGAGAACGCCAAGGCAATGCTGTAGAGCGAATAATTTGATTTGATTAGGAATCTCAATAATTCAAAATTAAAAAAAATCGAAAATCCAAAAGTTCTGGGACTCGAAAAATTTAAATGCAGTTCGTCCTCGATTATCCAAAATCCATGTAAAAATCACAAAATTTAATTTTTTTATGTTGTTTCTAAAATATTTCTTCAAAAATGCTCCAAAGTTATTTCCTTTTCTGTAATTCAAGATGGCGGAATTATGAATTACAGAAGTTAAAAATTCAAAAATCTACTAATTTAAGAATTTTAAAGTTTTTGTGCTTCAGAAAATTTGAATTTAAAATATTTTATTTTTTTAATGTGTGTTTTTATTATTTTTTCTTTAATTTTGCATGCCTAGTTTTTTTTATATGGTCCAATAAACAAAATTTTCTGCTTTTTGAGTGTTTTTGACTACCCCTGACTCAAGGCGGTTTCAGAAACACATAAAAAACAAAACAAAACAGTTTCTGTGACTTTTTCTTATTGTATTTCTACTTTTTGATTTTTTTTAAATCTTAAGCTCACCGCACCGTACATTACAAAATTCAAACAATCTGAATTCCTAAATTTGAAAATGCTTAAAAATGAATATTTTAAATTTCTTGGATTTTGTTAATTAAAAAAAAATCGAAATTTTAAATTGAAAAAAAACAAGTTCTTTAGTATTCGAATATTTCAATTTATAAATGTTTAAATATTGTATTGCTTTATTTTTTTTATGCACTCAAGTTTTCGATATTTTTTAATTCAGAATTTTTGAATATTCGGATATTAAAATAGGCCAATGCATGTATTAGTTGAAGAAGGTAAACAACAATGAAACATTCTCCAAGAAAAAAAAACATGTACATTCGACTGTAAACAATTTAGTATAAATTGAAAGGACATTTGCCGTATGTTCGGCAGGTTAAGGATTCGATTCTATTTCCGTCCAATTTTGTAAGAATCTTGCTTGCTCACTTTCCACGGTATTACCCGGTTTCAGCTCAAAACACTTTTTTCAAGTTTTCGTTGAACGTAAAAGTGCTGATATGCCAACATTGGGTGCTTTCCATAACATGTTTATTTTTGCATCTATGGGGCACAGATTTTGATTTTTGAGGCCACAGATCGGAGAAAGTCGTAAACTATCAGGAAAAAAAATATCAGCAATTCATTGAAAATTTGCAATGTTTTGATTTTGAGGTTATATCTATAGTATAAATACTAATGTAAGATTTGTAAAAAATATTCTCAATTCGACCGAGATCTTGAAAAAAAAACTTGAAATAAAATTTTCATTGGCCTTTGGCTTTTTTCTTGTACCTAGAATTGGAAAAAAAAACCGGAACGATTGGAAACTGAAACCTGAAACGTGTTGTTAAATAGATAACTTTGGTAGATTATTTGAAACGTTTCATCGGTTAGTTTTCACAAGCCACGTCGGTGGAAGTTTGGTGGAAATCAATTGATGAAATGTTTAAAAAAATCAACCAAAAAACCAAGGGGTAGAAACGAATTGTAACGCTTGTCTTCTTCTATTTCCTCC
>NC_068939.1:183247552-183272552 GCF_016801865.2 Culex pipiens pallens
TCACTGATGACACATAGAATCCCTGTTTTATTTACTCTATAATTTTATTTAAAGCAATTTTGAAAAACAGCAGTTCCTTATGAAAGCCAAGCAACAAAAATAAATAAATAAAAGGCACATTTAGAAAAATTAATTTTAGTTGTATGACTTGAAAACGGTACTCTTATTAAATTTTGCTTTCAAAAAAATGTTTTTAGTACTTATTTGGTACACATTTTCGATACTTTCCAAAAAAACACTATTTTTTCAAACATTCATATCTCCTAAACCAGATTTTGCACCATCACGCATTCTTTCTCAAAAAAAAAATTTTTTTTTTAGTCTTCTAAAACAAATTAAAAAAATCATCAATTAAAAAATACTTATTTCGGGAATTAAACTTTTAGCCATAAAAAGTTAAATTAAAAATGGGATTTTTTTTCCGTGTACCTATTTTTTTCCCAAAATTAGGACAATCATAACCTACAACTTTGCCCAGGATACCATTTCGATCAGAAAACCTCCTCTCACGATACAGAGTTTCATACATTTATATACCCATTTTGTATAATCAGCCCTCAAAATTGCATTGAGACTTGTATGGAAAAACTAATGATGCGAAATTAATTATCTTGACATAGGGAATTCCAATTATAAGCCTGATTTTCCAAAATGTTGGATAAAAAGTTTCACAAAACGCTATATTCATCATTACAGTTATGATACCATCACACATTTCAAAATATCAATGAATTTATCCTAATTTTTTTTCGTCTGAAGCTCCAAAATTCAAATTTTGTAAAGAGAATCTTTGTTGGATTTAAAATACATAGATAAGCAATATGTAATGTATTTTGAATAGCTTACAATCGATTTTAGTTTTTGCAATCAAAATGTCAATTACAGTCAATAACTGTGTTATGTCCCCTTCAAATAAAATTTAAATGAATTCTAAAAAAAAATTCCCGGGTTTTGAATTTCCCCGGAAACGGGAAAAATATTTTTGGAATCCCGGGAATTCCCGGGATCCCGGGAAATTTTTGAATCAGTAATAAAATCTATGTTTCATTATATTTGTTATGTTTTCAAGCTTAAAATCATTGAATCAGCTTAATAATATCAAATGGTGATAATCCTCACTTCAATCTAAACAAAGACGACAGTTTTAAAATAGCCTAAAAGATTTTTTTTTGTCTTTGTGGTGTTTAGGATTTTATATCAACTACTATTTTTAATTCCAGTATGATTAATTATTTTTTTATTTGCGAATCAAATTACATAATTCTTGAGTTTTTTTTAAAAGATCCAATAAGCTTTTGTCTTCCATATCTTGACTTTTTTTTGATAAGGTCCTATAAACAAATGTAAACATTGAGTGTATCCCGCTTACTCCGATGGACTTTGACATAAGGTGTGAAAGGGATACACTCAATGTTTACATTTGTTTATAGGACCTTATCAAAAAAAAGTCAAGATATGTTTATAGAACCTTATCAAAAAAAACTTTAGTATTCTTTCATATTTTTTTTTCTTTTATATATATTTTTATATGACATGACTAAAACAGCTTAAAAAAATTATTTTATATGTCTAAAAACAAAAAAACGACAATAAATAAAATGATACCAGTCAATGTAAAATTTTATATAACTTTGGAATTCATTGTTTTATATAAAACATATTTTACAAAATATCTTCAAGTTACTACCGGCAACCGAGGGAAAATCAGAATTACAGTCTAAATAGGTACAGGAGATTTTAGAGCAATACATTTGGAAGTACAAATTGTTTTGTTCTGTTCCTGTTTTAACCGAAGTCATCCAAAACGTCATGCAATTATTTTTTGCTTTAATAGCTGTATTTATTCGTTACATTTGTACGTATTTGCCCTAGATGCCGGTGTTTGATTATAAATAATTTGATATGAGATTGTTTTTATTTTTCAAATTTAAAATCGAAAATATACGTCAATATATCCAGTCCTTAAAAAAAAATAAAATAATAGAGAAAAAATTTAAAGCACTAAGCGTTTTGCGGACCTGTTAATTAAAATTATAATATTTTTTCCTAAAAAGCCAATTTAATGCTGAGATTTGCTGAATACAAATTTTAATTCATTTTATTGTTCTACTATTTTCACAACCAAATCTGAATTTCCAGACCAAAATATGATTTTTTTTTTCATTTTCGGGAATTCCCGGAACAAATTATAGAAAATCCCGGGATTCGCGAATTCCCGGTTTAGGAAAAATCCCGGAATTTTTGTCCCGGGAATTCCCGGGATGGACGCACTAAAAAAAATACTAAAAATTTGCTTCAAAACCAAATCAGTCAAACCCATCCAAATAAAAAAAAAACATTTTTCATTAAATTACTCATTCTTGAGAGAATTGCTCTTCGGATAATAGAATCACGAAAAAAAAACAATTTTCGTTGACTTACTTTCGATTCTTGAACTAAAATATGACTCGAAAATGCTCCCTTGGAACGCTTTGGATCTTTTTTGATACATTCTGGGTCAACCAAAGTTGCCTGAAATTCATAT
The DNA here is from genome assembly GCF_016801865.2 of Culex pipiens pallens. Lineage (NCBI taxonomy): Eukaryota > Metazoa > Arthropoda > Insecta > Diptera > Culicidae > Culex > Culex pipiens. The sequence goes on from NC_068939.1 coordinate 183,250,077, forward strand.
CTTATCAACATAGTTCTACCAAGTTTACGATTGTGGTTAAAAATCTATCATGTCCTATCCAGTGGGCCCATGAAATCTCGATTTTTTTTAGCACTTGTCATATGTATCTTACTTGGCAAGCCTCGTTGGATAAACACACGACTCGAGCTGAAAAAATCTGAAAATTTTGCATCGCGTTGCATAACTACTATTTCATATAGTGTGCAACAACCTGACACAAATATAGTTTTAATGATTCAGGTTCTACATAATTTGCTAATAGTATGCGAATTGAGAAACATCTCAAGCAAACTCTTTGTTGCCATTTTTGTTCAACATAGGCATTAAATTTTTAAGTTCCATGAAAATACTCAATCAAGATTATTCAAAATTGTAAAACTCGTTGAATCATCATCCATTTGCAAAACAAAAATCAACGTTCACCGGTCAGACACAATAATGCACTTTTATGGCTGTCCACCATCGGTGGGAGTTCACACATTTGGCGAGGATTCACCGTCCCAGGCCTTGTAAGGTCAAGTTCAGGCTGACATTCTCCTGCGGCGATGACAACGCACGACAGGTCCCGTCACACTAACCCCACGCGCCAAACTGTTCGTATGTTACATTCTCCGTGACGGGATTGGAAACTCATTAGGTATACCAACTTTGCTTACACTTGCTTTCTTCCTGGCGATGGCTTTCGCTGCCGCATCGTTGTTGGAGCTCGAAAAAAGCAGAAATCGTAGTCCCATGCTGTAATGCTTTTTTCTACGTCTTTACTTTTCAACAATTTACGTAATCACCAAAAGTGTTTGTGCTTCCAGAACTTATTTCGGCCAAGTCAACCAAAAAAATAAAACACAAAACAGATTCTTTGCGCCGTTAATAACTTTCCGCGAAGTGCTTCCCTCGAGGGTCGCGTTACGTTTGAACGGGACGCGGCTAATCAGTCGGTACTAATAGTCCAGAATGAAGCAAGCTAGCAAAAGTATAAGAGTAATTGTATACTCTCCGTGTTGTGAGTAGTATCAGTATCAGTTTGTTCCGCGCCGGAGTGATGGAGTTCCTCGCGATCGACAACGTGAGGATCATCGCGTACAGCTTATCAACCGTGTAGGAAAGGAGAGAAGAATCGTTTTGGGATGAGATTACAATTGTTTGTTTTTGAATGGAAAATATGCAATTTAATCAAGTATAATAAACACATTAAAATTAAAACAAACAAATCTAGTGATGATCGATTCAAAGATTTTCAAAACATTTAAAAAAGTATGAATCATCAAATACACTTTAGATATATTTCTAGCATGACTATATGTTTAGGTTAACGTTGAATGTGTTTGAATTTATCAATTCAAATGTTCTATGAAACAAAAATTCAAAACAGGAGGGTTCTCTACCAACTCACACGAAATCGGTTAAAGTTGCCCCGACCCCTCTTCGATTTGCGTGAAACTTTGTCCTAAGGGGTAACTTTTGTCCCTGATCACGAATCCGAGGTCCGTTTTTTGATATCTCGTGACGGAGGGGCGGTACGACCCCTTCCATTTTTGAACATGCGAAAAAAGAGGTGTTTTCCATAATTTGCAGCCTGAAACGGTGATGAGATAGAAATTTGGTATCAAAGGGACTTTTATGTAAAATTAGACGTCCGATTTGATGGCGTACTCAGAATTCCGAAAAAACGTATTTTTCATCGAAAAAAACACTAAAAAAGTTTTAAAAATTCTCCCATTTTCCGTTACTCGACTGTAAAAAAATTTGGAGCATGTCATTTTATGGGAAATTTAATGTACTTTTCGAATCTACATTGACCCAGAAGAGTAATTTTTTCATTTAGAACAAAATTTGTCATTTTAAAATTTCGTGTTTTTTTTAACTTTGCAGGGTTATTTTTTAGAGTGTAACAATGTTCTACAAAGTTGTAGAGCAGACAATTACAAAAATTTTGATATATATACATAAGGGGTTCGCTTATAAACATCACGAGTTATCGCGATTTTACGACAAAAAGTTTTGAAAAAGTTGGTCGTCATCGATCATGGCCGTTCATGGTCACCCGCGACAGACACGGACGACGAAACAAAGAGAAACGCAAAAAGTAGCTTTTTCAAAACTTTTTTTTTTCGTAAAATCGCGATAACTCGTGATGTTTACAAGCAAACCCCTTATGTCTATATATCAAAATTTTTGTAATTGTCTGCTCTACAACTTTGTAGAACATTGTTACACTCTAAAAAATAACCCTGCAAAGTTAGAAAAAACACGAAATTTTTAAATGAAAAATTTTGTTCTAAATGAAAAAATGACCCTTCTAGGTCAATGTAGATTCGAAAAGTACATTAAATTTCCCATAAAATGAAATGTTCCAAAATTTTTTACAGTCAAGTAACGGAAAATGGGAGATTTTTTAAAACTTTTTTAGTGTTTTTTCCGATGAAAAATAGGTTTTTTTCGGAATTCTGAGTACGCCATCAAATCGGGCGTCTAATTTTACATAAAAGTCCCTTTAACACCAAATTACTATCTCATCACCGTTTCAGGCTGCAAATTATTGAAAAACACCTCTTTTTTCGCATGTTCAAAAATGGAAGGGGTCATACCGCCCCTCCGTCACGAGATATCAAAAAATGGACCTCGGATTTGTGATCAGGGACAAAAGTTACCCCTTAGGACAAAGTTTCACGCAAATCGAAGAGGGGCCGGGGCAACTGCTGTGTGAGTTGGCGGAGAATTACCCAGGAAAGAAATTATTTTTTTAAACTTGAACCAACAAAGTGAATTTTCCTATGTTGTGAAATTCAATACACGGACAAAAACTGCTACAAAATACAATCTTATCAAGTAAAAAATGAAAACAACATTATTCTAGAACAAACCTGTCCAGAATTGGCAAAAACTGCTTTATTTACATTTTTTTTGTCGTCACAAGCTTGCCAAATATTGCCGCAAGTTTAAAGTACACGCGCACGCATATCAGCGGAAATTTTGAATACCGTTATCGCGCATGGAAAGAAGACGCTAATCGGGGTTTTATTTTGGTTTTGGTCGGAAGCTGTGCTGCGCCATTGCACGCTCAATTAATTTTCGGTAATCAAAATTGGGCGGGCCGGCGCCTTCCAGACGATCCACTACGTGACGGTCAAGGACAACTCTTTTGGGACAATTTGTGAATCCCGCTAACACAGCACGTCACAGAAATCGCGTCTTTTTGTTCCACAACAATTTAAGTTAAGAGAGGGTGGCAGGCTTAACAGATTTTCACGAGAAATTACTCACGATAAATGTTTGCTGGCTTGTGGGCCTGTCCTTAAGTTTGTTAAATGATAACAGCAGCGCAGGGATTACAATTTCAAGCTAAGATGTGGAATCAGTTTCATTCTCGTTTGCAAGATAAAATTTTCTGACGTCTTGTAAATTAACTCCATGCCACGGAGATAAAATGGAAAGATAAATATTTTGAGTTACCCGATGATAATGGATGATACACGAAACTGCGATGCATTTTTACCAGAAAGTTAAACAAAATATCGTACTTAAAGTCGATTTAAATTTCTAGGCATATATATTCTCAATTGTTAATATTATTACCAAACATAAGTTTATAGTGATAGTGTGAAAACAAGGTGTATTTGCAGAAGTTTCACTTGCTGAATTCCCAATGTTTTAATATTGTATTAAATTAGCTTTTCAGTACAATTCAGATTGAATTATTAGAAGTTTGATTACCTGTACTGCTTTTCAAATAAGATTTGGATAATGGAAACATGAAAAAAGCTTAAGTTGTTTTTCCTGAATATATTGTTCATTATTCTCAAATAACTGTTTCCTTTATTCCATAGCTGAAATTTTGGTCATCAAATTAGATCTAACAATTCAAAACTATTTTAGAGTCATATATGCAAATTTAAATTAAAATCTGGCAGTAAAAAAACTTTTTTTCAACATTAAAATCTTGAATCAGAATGTGTTTTTACATGTCGTTTGAAAATGCATTTAAAATATAATGATGATTTTTTTTGCACCTGATTTATAAACCCAATTCAGACAATTTAATGAAAACAAGGCTTCGGCCTGAGCATTTCACAAAAAAGAGCAGTAGAGCTTGCATCCAAATGTTATTTACTTAAAAAAATCGCCAAATAATGCCTAGCCTTGGTGTCTACCCGTAGTTGCTACTCTGTTATTGGCCAGGACCTCCAAGAATTGCTCCGTGGACCACAGATGAAAAGTAGGAACCAATCATCACCACTTCGCAACTTTCAAATGTCCCTATCATGCTAGCCAATCACAGCGCCGGCCACGACCAGTGGTAAGACACGGGGGATGTGGATAGGAATTTTAGTCCGATACTTGAGTGATGAAGACCGCTAAATCGGCTGCGTCTTCGACAAAGTATCACGTGAGGTTTGAGGGTGTTAGTGAGATGGGTGTGAAGCCAGGATTCACCGTGGTAAGTGATGCGGCCGGTCAAATCTATTTATAGTCCTTAATTCTTCGTAGGGCTTTTGTTAATTTGATTTGGTTAACCGCGGTGGATTTTCTTGAAACAATTCGAACTGTCAAAAATCCACCAAAACATCTACCACATTGATCACACAAAAAACTGTGGTAGAAAAGTATCCACCGGTAGATCCTTTGGTGGATTTTTGACAGTTCGAATTATTTCAAGAAAATCCACCGCGGTTAACCGAATTAAATTAACAAAAGCCCTCGTATGTTCTTGGATTCATTTTGGAAGCTTTCCAATTCGATTCACCAAGCTTTATGTGGTGAATTCTGGTCGTGTTGAAAGTTCAATATTCGCCTAACAGTTATGCAACCAGTAAGTGTACTTGAGTTCAACTTGCATTCAATATTGCATTTCCTGTTCTTAGGTACACAGATTCCAATTAAGTTTCTTGGATTCTTATAGCATTCTTAATCCTTCATGCCAACTAAGCCTCGATGTCTGATGGTTAGCATTTTTGTCTGCTGACCCAAAGGACGGGGGATTGAACCCCGCCGCGACCTAATGAATTTTTCGTTCATATTCAAGTGTTCAGAATTCCTTCTTTCCATAATTTCTCGATAGGAGCAGATGGAAATCGAACCCAGAACCTTCCGCTTTCAAAGCGAATAGCGTAACCATTCAGCCACGCCTACCCCTACTTAAAAAAAATCGCCAAATAATGTGCGAAAAACATGTTACGACGTAAATTTTTCCTTTGCCATTTTTTTATAAGGTTTAGAAAAAACAGGAATTTATAGTTGTTGTTTAGCAATAATTTGGCAGAACATAGCCACAAAGCGATGCCGGTGTGCTCGTTTGTATTAAGCTTGCTGGGATTCCTATCAAGATAGAACAAGAGGGGACAGAGGCATCGAAATGTTGAAAAATACAATTTTGTGGATTTTCTGCTCTTTTCTATTTAAATAATTTAAAAAAAAATGATTTAAAATTTACTATTCAAAGGGATTAAATCACTCATTTTGTAATATTTTTTCCAGAAAAAAAGTAGACAATTTCATAAAAATTTCACTTTTAACTTTGAAAATCAGACCAATAATTTCTGAGATATCGCGAGCTGAAAAAGAGGCTAATTAGATTGCGTTTAAAAAAACCTAATTTTTCACTAAATTCAAACTTTAGGAAGCTGTATCTCAGCAACCAGCAGTTCGATCAACAAAGCAAAAAAAAAAAAAAGAAAATTGGAGGAAATTTTCTCAGATTCCGTTATAACGTATTTTTCAATTGCAAAAAACTGAACATTTTTTCGAAAAAAAAATACGAAAAAATCCCTTTAACTTGAAAACGACACACCTAACAAAAAAAAAACTGTAGTCATTTTCCACAGCAAATTTGAATTTTTAAATTACTTTGACATTTTTTATTGACATTTAAAAAAAGTTAAAAATTGAAATTACAGGCCACGGTGTCAGCATTTTAATGAAAAAAGTGTTTTAAAATGCATCATACACCTGTCCAGTTGTTTTGCAATCATTGATTTCCAAAATTTCTAAGTACTGACGAAAATTTTATTTTTGCGAGAAAAAAAAGTTTTTGCGGTGCTCTACATTGTAATTTCATAAAAGTTCAAAATATTTTTAAACCAGTCCAAACTTTTTAAATATAATTTTCAATGCAGAAAAAGGCATTTTAGATTGTTCTCAGCTGATTAAACTTCTATTTCCATTGCAATTTTGATATTTTTTTTGAAAAAAAATTTTTGCCCCCTGATTTTTCGGACCAATTTTGAAGGGGAGGGCGACGACATAAACTTTGAAAAATATTTGCAACGGCCTTAACAAATATGTATTTTGGAAATTAAACTTTTAGTGATAAAACGTCACATAAAAAAATCGAAAAGATAACCAGACCGCGGAATTGTACAGTCCAGATTCAATTATCCCAAGTTTTGACATCAAATTTTAATCCTGCGACTTTATTTTAATATTTTTTTTTTAAATGTTTCATCACTACCATTCTGTTCGCCGTCGTGGATTTAAAAAAATCTCAATAACTCAAAGTAGTTTAGGGTCTTACTTAAGCTCGACAATCATAAATAAGACAGCAGAAATACATCAGAAGATTTGATTATTGGAGGGTTTCGATAGAGACTTCAGATAATCGAATCATGATTTATTTTCAAATTATTATTTTTGAATACATTAAAATAATAATTATGTTATGTTATGTTTGGAGTCATATTTTAGGCCGGAGATCTAAATTTGGTTGAGAATAAAAACAAAAAAAGAAATGAAACTTTGAGAAGGACTTCGAAATAAAAATAAATTTCATCATGAAATAAATTTTTGATTTTATTATAAGGACAAAACTAAACGGAAAAACAAAATTATTCACTGTTCAACAAAAACGTTTCTTAATCCACCATTAGGTGGTTGGTGCCTTCCTCACATTAACAAAGTAATAATGAAAATAAGTTTATGAAAAAATATATAACTGATACGTGATACAGACTTTTCCAGAAAACATGCAGACTCTCATTTGAAGCATTGTGGCAACCGGGCGTTTCGCATCTGGCGCGACTCTCGCACGTAAACAAAAGACCCGACCTTTTGAGGTTATGTAAAAAATCACCCTTTTTTGTAGATACAAAAATCTTTTTCTTAGCATAACTTTTGAAATACTTTACTAAACAGAATAAATTTTAATAGGGTCTTATGGGACCCCAAAACGGTTTAGCCAGATCTGAGAAAATCGTGTGGAAAAAAAATCATGTCTGCACACATCCCCACAGACATTTGCTCAGAATTTGATTCTGAGTCGATATGTATCGAGCTGTCAAATCGCAACATGGAGTTAAACTTTCTGTGCAGTTGCTGTGAAGCTTACCAAGGCTTTTCAAAAAGTTTAACTCCATGTTGCACGCACACACTCTCACTTTTAATTTCTCGATACGCGAAGGTATATCTAGAAGGTATATTTTAGAAGTTCAATTTTCGAGTGATATTATAGCCTTGCCTCAGTGAAGTGAGGAAGGCAAAACGATACATAAACCACCTTAGTGATTGGTGCCTTCCTCCTTACACATGAATACATGCAAGCAAAATGCTATAAAAGCTTGCTTATGCCATAAAAAAGCTTAGACTAACGAGCTTTTTGCTGCCACCTATTGGAAATTTGAAGAATCATCTAAAAAAGCACTGCAGTGAAAGATCCGGCCTACGTCATCAGCCGGACCTTTTGCAATTTTCATCTTTTTTTGTATTTACAAAAATCTTTCTTATAGCATAACATTTAAAATACTTCACTAAACTACATAATTTTAATAGGGTCTTAGGGGACCCCAAAAGGGACCGAATAAGGCTAACCCGGCAAACATCTTTGCAGCCAGTTCTGAGATAATCGTGTGGACAGCAAATCATGTCTGCAAACATCCCACAGACATTTGCTCAGAAAATGATTCTGAGTCGATATGTATACGTGAAGGTATATCTAGATCAGCGATTCTCAACCTTCTTCTAGGCTGGTACCCCCTGCCATGTAAATCAAGTAGGCCCGGTACCTCCGTTGAGAATCGCTGATCTAGATGGTGTATTAAAGAAGTTCAATTTTCGAGTGATTTTATAGCCTTTCCTCAGTGAGGAAGGCAAAAAAGGGTTTTATATAAACTCATACACATACCAGAATCCACTCATCACCAGACGACATCAGTTGGAAAGAAGAAGCTCAGCTGACCGATCGCGAGCGTTCTATTTATTTACTATTATATATAGTGAATGCGCACTCAGAGTTTGACGACCCTGATAATAAAACAACAATGAACAAGCACTCAAAGTTGGATTTACTAGTACGTGGTACAAGGCACTGCACTATAGTGGGCCTGTTGCCAACAGCAGCAGCCTCATACATCAATCGCGCTAGAACACATGGCACCAGACGCCTCTTTTATATGTTTTTTTTTTTTTTTATTATAACGCACTTGTTTTTTTTCTCGAAATTCCCCCCTTGCGTTTTTACACTATTTTTAAATTACACACATTCTCACGAGTGCACTAGAAAACGAAAACAAGCGCCACTTGGCTGTAATTATCACCAGCTCATTTTGTTTGACGGATTGTTTGCACTTTTTGAGGAAAAAAATAACGGCACTATAAAACAAACTGCTGGTATCACCAGGGCCTACACCACAATGAATAAATGGCAGTCATAAATTTTAGGTGTCACGTGCGCTGATAACGAATGGAACCATCCTGACCGCAGCAACTGATAAGATAACGAGGCAAAATGTTGCACTTTTCTTCACATGAAGGCACAAAACATCAACAATGCACTTTTTTGATAACGAGCAACGACCGGACTTTGAACACCTTGCAAGTGATAACGTGGCAAAAGGTAACAAAAACACAAATTTAAAAATTTCCCGAACGAAGCGTCACTCTCACCGGGAGGACAGTCGCAAACTAACACTATATCTACGGGTCTACCGCACATCACCATTTCTCCGTCGAGCTTAACTTGAGTGCAACTCCGAACTCAACTACCTTCTGCGCTGTTGCACCGGTTCCTTCCCTCATCCACAAGAAGCCGGCGGGGCCGCGAGGTCGACTTTTTCGTCTGGGAGACCTTCAGCGATCAACCACTGTAACCAAACCAAGTCTGCGCGAGAGGGAAAATATGAATGGAACCATATTTGGAATGGCAGCGAAACCCGAGGGAAAGAGAGAGTGAGAGGGGGGCAGGGGACGTCAAATGCAACTTGAACTGGTAAAAGTCTCGGGATGTTGGCGGCGGCAGAAACCGGATACCTTGAACGGACGGTTTGGTCTGGACCGTTGCGTGGGCTTCATGAATCTGTTTCGATCATGAGATCTACAGCGTTGGACCTAATTGAGTAGTTATTTACCGATGGTAATCGGACTGAGAAATGATGGTAGTTTGGAGCTAATGTGTTTATTTGCCGACAAGACCGGACCATGTTAAGGACTATTTTGCACATTTATCTACCCATTAAAACTGAATTAATTGAAAATTGAATTCCCGCATTAATGTGGATAACTCTGCCATTAATTTGTACATCAAATTAGGAGAGGATCAACAACCTAAGAACACCTTTCTCCAATCACCCCGAAAGATGCACGATCGCGGCTCCCACGACAGATTTTGCACTGAACCGGTGCGCCGCTATAATGTAATTATTACAACTTTTTAAAAATTGCAATTACCATACAAAAATAAAACGAATGGCGAGCGAGCAAGGCGGCGTAATCTATCATCGACAGCCGATCTCACTTTCTCCTGTTCACGGAGTCGTCGTCGTTGTTGGTAGACAAGTCGGCGGTGGTAGATACACCGACATAGCTTGAATTTGGCTTGTCGATGGCATGATTTATGAATATCTCTAATCGATCAGCGGCAACTTCAGCAGTCGCCCCGCAAAAGTGCAACGTGAGGTTCGTGAGAGAAAACCGGCCTTCGCGTGCTACGTGTGCTAAAAGCAAGGTCTCTAAAGTCATGTCAGAGATGCTCAAACAGTTGTAATGTTGACTAAATGTTTCTCGAAAGCATTATTTCGGCCACAAAACGTTGGTTTTAAACAACATATTTCATAATTCAACTTTTTTTTTCAAACTCTTATACTGTTCAAATACATTTTAAAACCATTAGAATACCATTTGTGTAAAAAATAACACAGCTCGACATTTTTGAAGTTGATTTCTGTAAACGCTTCAGTTTCGTTTCGATTTGGGTTCGCTGAATAAACTTTAATCGACAGAATTAAATTTTAGTGAAAAAAATGCTATTGAATAATCTTAAGTAACCATGCGCCCCCACATTTATCTATGAAGTTTGCAAAAATAAGGGGGTGCATATGGTTGTTTACAAATGGTTGAATAAGATGATTCCATAGCATTCTACTCAAAAATTACAATTTTACTTGTTGGAAGGGAATCTACTAAAATTCAATCCTGTCGATTGGAGCTTACTCAGGGAACCCAAATTTATCATACCTTGACGAAACTGAAGCGTTTACTGACATATACTTTAAAAATGTCTAATTGTGGAATCAAAGTATGATTTTTTGCTATAAAATCAAAACACACAATTAGATTTTTGAATGTGCGACAAAATATCGAAAGTGGAAAAAAGGTCGAAAAAAAAAAAGTTTTTTAAAAGCAAAATTTAAAAAAAAATTGTGAGTTGAAAAAAAAAAATCTTGATTAAAAATATTATTAACAACTTTATATTCCAACAAAATAATGTATTCTTCTTTCGGTAATATTTAAGTTCTGAATTAAAACTGATTTATATATTTTTTTGCAATTCCGTCGTAAAACTCCTTACTTTTTCTGTCATTCTCGAACGACGAAACAGCCTACTTTTCTCTACCGAAAATAACAAAATCGAATAGTAACCCTTTTCAAAATAAATGCTGAAAAGTTCTACTTTTCAGCATTTGTTTGGAAAAGAAATACTTTTCAACATTTTTTTGATTTAAATGATTTATTGACTAAATGCATGGACATTTGACATTTTTCAAAGGGTGTTTTTCGGAATTGCAAAAAAATTTGTATGGAACTCGTTGCAAAACTTGATTTTTTCAACACTCGTCGTATTTATCCAACTCGGTGAACCTCGTTGGATAAATGTACGACTCGTGCTGAAAAAATCCTTTTTTTGCAACTTGTTGCATAAACTACTATTCTAAATAAAGTTCATTCTTGTTTGAGTAGTAAATTTGATATTTTTTCATTCTTTCTGATTCCTGAAAAAAAAAAACATCTTTTCCAACGAGTATCATACACATTTTTTTTAAATTAAAAAAAACATCGTTTGAATGAAGTTTTAAGGGGTTACATACATGTAAATCGGCAAAAATGTCGGAGGTTGGTATGAGGACACATTTCAACTTTTTTTAAATCTGTTTTCAAGGTATTAAAAAATACATTTTCATCTATTAACAAAACAAATTTGGAAAAATTTGGTTGTATCCTTGCCGAGATATAGCTATTTGAAGTTAGCAGTTTTAAAAAACGGGTGCCACGATATCTCCACACAGCTTTGACCAAATCGGCTCAAAATTTTGGTGAGGACTTGACGCTTCGTCATGCACACGTCTTGAGAGTCTTCACCTCAAATTTCAGCCAATTTGTTCCATCCCATCTCGAGATATCGTGGCACCCGTAAATCAACTCGGTGTTTAGAGAAAAACGCTCAGAATGTTTGACAGCCCGCTTTCCGCATGGCAAAATTTCAAGCTTAAATCTTCTGTTGCTTACTTGAATCATGAAATATCTTCATGAAACATTCAGGAGTGATTGGAAATCATCATTTAAGTGGATTCGTAAATTTTCTGTAATATGAAATTTTGAGATTTTTTACATGTCAATCGGTTAAAAAAATAATAGGTCGGTATTAACACACACTTTTTTTTTAAAATTTATTTTCAGGGAATTAATATACATTTTTATCTATCAACAACACAAATATGAAAAATTTGCTTGTATCATTGTCGACATAAAGCTATTTAAAGTTAGCAGTTTCAAAAAACGGGTGCCACGATATCTTAACACTGCTTTGACCAAATCGGTTCAAAATTTTGGTGAAGACTCGTTAAACCAATTCCGTAAGCATGACGAAGTCCGATTTTCAAAAAGTTTATTTAAAAAAAAAAGATAAAATAGATTTAGTTTTTCATTTTTTTTTTTTTTTGGGAAGGTGGTTTAGCCGCACATCGTTGATGTCGAAACCTCTAAACTGGGCCCTCGTCCTGTCACGTCCGTCAGTAGTCTTGTCGTACATTACAACTAGTATCAGATCTGCCAATGAATTAGTACACTTCGACCAAATAAACACTGACGCTGTATGGATCTGACTCTAGAATAAATGCACAGTTGTGTGTTATTCATAAGTCCAAAATGTTCAATTATTCATATAAGTCCTAATATTCATTTGCGGATAACTACCTAACTTGAATTGAATACAAGATTTAAAGCAAGCTATCCGAAAGCTACTCTTATCTCCAATCCCCGAAATTTTAATAATTAGCCAAAAATTCTAGTACGTTTCTTTTAAAACCTGTCTGGCTTCTTTTTAAAACAAAAAAATAGATTAACAGTTCATTTTTTACAAGTCGTGAATTGAAAAAGAGACAACCATTTGATCGTCAGAATTCCAGTAGATCCTCGATTCGCAACAATGGTCGATACAATCATAATCCGACAACCGTTAGTTCAACAGATCAACGAATTTAGTCCGATATCATTTCACTATTGATTGATCGAGACTCTATGGAAATTTTGACAAATCAGAATGATGTTATGCTACTTGAATGAAAATCACCGATTCTGATAGAATTACTAAATTCACTTATTACTAATTTTGTCGCTAAATAACTAAATGCAAAGTATAAAAAGTTGATAGTTATAGTTAAAATCCTTAATTCTACAAAAGCTAAATTTAAAAAAAAAAAAAACCCGCATCCTAACCTGACACCCACATTAAGATAGGGAAAAATCACATATGTAGCGGTTCATTGTACAAATGTGATATTTCCACTATCGGAGAACCTCCTTGTCTCGATGACAGCTTACCGGCCATCGATTAAGCCCTGAGACTGCGTCAAAGTGGGTTCTCGCAGCATGAAGTGGTGTCCATGTGTAAAAATTGAAGCTTCAGCAAATTACTGAAAACTTCGATTTTAATTCCACATCGAATCAAATCATACTCCTTGCCAAACAAGCATCAAACCTATGATACTCATTATGACAAAGCCCAGGGATAAAATAGATTTAGTTTTTCATATAAAAAAAAACTTTAGTTTCCGATTTTCGTATTTTTTTTTTAAAAAAAAGCTTAATTTAACAAAAGGTTTTCGTCATGCACACGGGTTATGTCTGGAGAATCTTCATCTCAAATTTCAGTGAATTTGGTCCATCCCGTTTTGTGATATACTAGCACCCGTATTAAAACAACTCGGTGTTTTGAGAAAAACCCTCACAAACTTTCTACAGTTCGCTTTAGGCATGGCAAAATGTTGAGCCTTAATCGTCTCTTACTTAGTTTTATCATGAAATACCTTCATGAAACTCTCAGGAGTGATTGAAAATCATCTTTTCAGAGGATTTAATAAATCTTCTGTAATATGATTATTTTGCGATTTTCACATGAATGTCAATTAAACTTTTCAGCCCTTGTATCGAAAAGTATTACTTTTCGATTCTGTTATTTTTAGTAGAGAAAAGAAGGCCGTTTCGTCCCTCAAGGATGACAGAAAAAGTAATTAGGTTCACGACGGAATTTCAAAAAGTACTTTGAAGAACTTGTATCGAAAACATTTAAGTAAAACTTTTAGATCCTATTTGACATGTATCTTGGCTGATAACACTGAAACTGGGAAAACAAACGATTCAATAAAAAAAAAATGCTTCATTTTGCAACTTGTTAGTCAAATCACCAAATGAGTTATACTTTAAAAATTTAATGAACAATAGGTTATAAAGCACTGAAAAGACTTCAATGCGTTGAATCTAGTTACTTTTACCTTTTATTTCTAAGATAGTTTAAGAACCACTGATCAGTTAAACCATCTATTGAGTAAAGGGTGCAGAAATGGAGCCCCCTCCCCCTCTTTCCTCTCACTTTTTTCCAGTGCTAAATTGAACGGGCATAACCCGTAGGCATTTGCGGAATGTTAAACAGGCTGAGCCGCCGCTGCTGCTGCTGCAAAAAAAGAGCTAAACGTGGGTCGGATAATTTATTAGCGCTTTTTGCCACCTCTCCTAATGGACGACGGGGTAGTTCCGAAGGGCGCAGCCTCCCGGGCATGTCGTCGGCGTGGTTGTCGTTAAAGTTGCTGCTGCTTCCAGCACCAGACAGATAGAAAGTCTAGACGTTTAGCTGCTCGTTTGGCACGAGTTTGGTTGCAGTTGTTATGTGTGGAGAAAGGTTGAAGTTGGCGATTGCTGCACTTGATGGTCGTAAATTGGCGTGGGAGTTGGGTTTCTGTTTTGGCAACGGTTGATTCGTTGCATACAAAGTTTAAATAAGTTTAAACCGTAGCTTAAGATAAAAATATTTTGATTTTTCCTTTTCTGGAAATGAACCTCGCAAACTGCAAGCAAAACCTCAACTAGGTCACTCTGCTTCAACTCTTTACCAGTTTCGTTGATTCCACGAAAGGAAAAAGCAACTGGCCAACCAGTCAAGCTCGCACAAGGTCGTCCGAATTAATCTGCACACATTTTGTGCACCTGTGCACACCCGTACTACTGTTTATGGCCAAGAACAGCGAAACTGCAAACTTGAAAACGGACACCACCCCATCCGAGCCATGTAAAAAGATGAGTAACTCCAGTACCAGCTGGTTAGTGTGTCAGTCTGCTCTAGAACAAGCACAAATGCAGCAGGGAATTTGCAATGTGTCAGCTAAAGTAGGTACGCCACACCTCACACGAGAACCCTTGTGCTGATGGCGCCAAGGGCGGTCGGGGTTGGGTTTGGTTTACAGACAGGGGTTTTTCTTCGGAACGACCTTCTTGGTCGGGAAAATTGCTCCATTTTCCAATGGCACCACATCTGTTTTGCTTAAGTTACCGCAGAACCTTTGTGTACGACCACCAGTAAAACGCTACTCCACACACTGCAACTGCAAGCCGTTGGCGTTGTGGTCTCTTGGCGCATTTTTTTCCGCTTCAATCCGGAGTAATCAGGTCAGTAAATGAAATCTGGGAAATAAGGCAGTTGCTTAGAAATTGACAATTGGGAGTTGAAACAATTCAACCTTCATCAAATTTAATTTGTTATAAAAAAAACTCCAGAATTTGGTATGCTTGGACAAGGAAAAGGATTTGCAAGACGGGAAATAATTATGATTTACTTTTAGAACTGGATCCGGATTTCAGATGTATTTTTAAACATGTTTCGCTTGGAGTTTGGCGGTTTTTGGAAAGCATGCGCATTAGGGTGGCTCAAGATGATCTTTTTTTTCAGAAAATGTTTTTTTTTATTTTAGGCCCCTAAAACAACTCCTTAAAATTTGGAATCGATTGTAGAGGAATTTGTATGAAAAAACCTTCTTTTTTACATTATGATTTTTATCATTTTTATTTTCCACTAAATTATTTAAACTTTTTATTCAAACTGTACCTTTGGACAGGAGCAACATAGAACCATACTTTCTATGGGAAAGATTAAGAGAATTTTCTCATTTATATTGCTATGTGTCCGTTTAAAAAATCAATTCAAAATACTACAAAAAAGTAGGTTTTCCCATACAAATTTACGTACAAAACTAAAATTAAATGCGCAAAATGTGGACGCAATCAATCGGTTCTAAATTTTTGGACGTTGTTTTGAGGCCCAAAAGGCACAAAAAATCATTGTTTTGGTTTGATTAAATCATATTACGACAAAGTATGCGTTTCGAAATCCAGCAATTAATTTCATTTGTATTTTTTCATTTCAAAAAAAAAAAAAAACTTTCAAAATCAAAAACTTTGGGAGTCTTAAAAAATAAATCTTTGCGTTATTGGATCATCGAAGTCTCCAAACATTATTTTTAACTGTCCATAAAAAAATGTTTTTTTTGAAAGACTGTTCTTAAGAAACTTTTTTTATCATTTTGTAATCTTCGGTAAAGTAGCAGGTCTTCAAATAACACTCTTCTCATGTGGGTAATTCTTTGGGATTTATGACTTGCTTTGGGATTTATGTCCAGCTCGAATCGACTTTTCTTTAATGTTATAAGGATGAAAATTTGTTCAATTTGTTTTAATACATTTGGTTTCTCGGCAAATTTAAAAGATATATTTAGAAAAAAATGAATTCTTATAAACCTTTTTATTTTTATCTTACTTTTTATTTTTTAAAATTAAATCAACCTCAAACATATCTAGAGTTTTGTTTGAAAGGTCCCATTAGGGTTGCCAGAAAAATCTGGGAATGCCCGATGTTTTAAGTGTCAGTCAGAATAAAGATTCATCCTTCTTAGTGCCAGATTTTGACTGATTTTGCCAAATTTTGCCCTTAATGCCCATTTTGAACAATTTTTGAACGAATTTAATTGAAATTAAAAAAAAAATTAGAATGTGTTTTTCTTAAAGGGAACGTAAATTCCACATTTCTGGGGTCATAAAATCGAATAAACCACCAGAATTCTACAAATCTTTTGAATTATTTCATATTTTCCCTCCCTTTCACCATTGAGAATTGTTAGATTTTGTCAGATTTTTCCAGATTTTTTATCGATCTTTGCCAGATTTTTCAAATTTTGACCTTGTAACACTGGGTCCCATACACAAAGGGAATCCCAGAGTTTATAGGATGATATATAAAAAAAACCCTTTATATTTCGCTTCGCTTCGCTAGGAGACGGTGATTTTAGCGGATTGCAGACTGGATTTTCGCCATGTGATGTGATGATTGTCTAAGCCCAAGTTGCCTAGGAATCGATAATTGGGAATAGAACCAATTCCACCTGAACCAGATTCTCACCACCATGGCAGCCGTCCATTGCCGGCCGCTCCCATCTCCACCGCGCACCAGGGACAAGGAAAGGGAATTGGAAGACGGGAAGTGTTGATGCTCCACTTTTTTAAGAGTATTAAGGGAAAATCTCCACGGTATCCTCAAGTAAGTTTCGCTTGGAGTTGGACGGTTTTTGGGAAGGTGAATGGTCTGAGGAGCCACCCTAGGCGAGTGGTAACGACCGTTGGCATTGTTGTTCGAATTCTTCGTGTGTTCTCATTTCTAATGGGAATGCTTTCAATTCTTCTCATCTCTTATTGGATGAATTCTAGCAGTCGCCCAGGCTATTTATAGCGAGGTAATGTAGGTTCATTTCAAATGCGCCTGCCTGCATGCATGCAATGCAATGCATTCTTGTATGTTCTGATATTCAACTTGCATTCAACTTTATTCTCGTCCGTTTCTTGGATTCAACTATATCAGTCTAAATCCTACTAAAGCTACTAATGCTCCACGGTAAAGTGGAAAGCATTTTGCTTGCCAATCCTAAGGACAGGGGATCGAACCCCGCCGTGAGCTGAAGTTTTTTCATTAATTCCAAATTCAATGAGTCCAGAACTTTCTCGTTGGGAGCAGATGGGTATCGAACCCAGAACCATTCGCTTATAAAGC
Source organism: Culex pipiens pallens (assembly GCF_016801865.2). Classification (NCBI taxonomy): domain Eukaryota; kingdom Metazoa; phylum Arthropoda; class Insecta; order Diptera; family Culicidae; genus Culex; species Culex pipiens. The sequence continues at coordinate 183,267,643 of NC_068939.1, forward strand.
GAACATCGTAACCATTCAGCCACGACCGCTCCTAAAAAAAAAAAAAAAAAAACTCTTTATATTTTCAAATAAAAAAAAACAATTTCCAAATGACCGAAAAAGGCATAATAATACCCAGGGCTGTGGAGTCGGAGTCGGAGTCGGAGCCGGAGTCGGTGGAGTCGGGTCTTTTGGGGACCTGGAGTAGGAGTCGGAGTCGTCAAAACTCGAACAGCTGGAGTCGGAGTCGGAGTCGGCTAAATTTTATGAGCTGGAGTCGGAGTCGGAGCCAAAAATTTCTGATAACCCGGAGTCGGAGTCGGCTAAATTTTATGAGCTGGAGTCGGAGTCGGAGTCGGAGCCAAAAATTTCTGATAACCCGGAGTCGGAGTCGGAGTTATCTAAAATTCAACAAAAATTATGTTTTTTTATTGTTTAGTATTTGTTATAATGCAGGTTAATTCACAAAACTTCTTATTTTTGAATTGTTTTTTCTAAGTCGCGTGCATTGCGTTGCAATTTTTTCATTTTTTCAAATAGATTTATCAGATGAGCAATTCTCTAGGAAATATGCCGATTTCAACCTATTATATTGTTTGTTTTTTTTTTTTTTGCTATTTGACTCAAACTTTATGGGGGCCTTCCCACAAGAAGCCATCTTGTTTCATTGATTCACTTCAAGTAATCTCCATACAATTTTGACAGAAGTTCATATAAAGGTACGTAAATATTCAAGATCTGTAACTTTTCAAGGAATTTTTTGATTGATTTGGTGTCTTCGACAAAGTTGTAGGTATTGATGAGAACTATTAAAAAACAGGTTCACGGACAAAAAATTTGGTGATTTTCTAATTACCTTTTATTTACAAAATTTCAATTTCCCAAAATCGGTATTTAAATTTTTTAGTTTTTTGTATGTTTAAGTTGACATCCCGCATCTTTTATGCCATTCTGAAGTATGGACCAAAATTTTGTCGAAGAGTTATGATTTTTTTAACAGTGATTTATGTAAAAATTTAAATCTTGTACTTAACATTTTCTGAACTAATTTTTTATGTAAAATCAAATTTGCCATCGAAAAGTACTTTACACAATGAATGTTTGGCCCTTTTGAAATGTTAGTAATTAGAAAATTTCACGAATGTTTCATTTTTCTATATTGAAAATCAGACCATTAATTACTGATATATAGACATTAGAAAATGGAGGGTTGTTTGGGTTAGACTTAAAAAATCAATTTTCCTGTTTCTTTTATCCGCTATATCTCAGCAACCAGTGGTCCAATCTTCTTCTAAGAAGACGAAATAGTAAAAAAAATTCTGAACTTTTCGAAAAAACATTTTCAGGAATGGACAATCATGGACACTATTTAAAAAAATAAAATAAAAACGGGATTTTTCGGACAAAATTTAACTTTGAAGGCTATATTTTTAAAACGGTGCACGTAATAAAAAAAATGTGTATAGTACTTTTCGATTGCAAATTCGATTTTACATAAAAATGAGGTCAAAAAAATTTAAGTACGTGATTTATTTTTTTTTACAAAAATCACAATTTTAAAAAAATCATATATCGTCGGCAAAATTTTGGTCCATACTTCTGAATTGTTCTTGTGAAATGATTTCAAAACTGGAAATATTTTTTGATTTCTGTTTCAATTAAGTTTAAAACTTGTTACCTGGATTTTTTTTCAGTTTTGTGATTTGAACTTATTTTCCTTGAGAAATACATTACAATCACAGCAAAGAAAGTAGTAAAACGCATGCATGTAAAAATGGGTTGTGTAATTATTTTTGTGTAATATTAAGTAATTTACATAGAACACCCGCGCCTGATTTTGCCTAACATCAATTACACTAACAATGTGTAATATTATACACATTTTTAATCAATATTGCATTTGCGTAATATTGGCCTTTCAGCTGTCAAAATGTCCAAGTAGTTTTCAAATCTCACGAACCAAAACAACGCAGCAGATTTTGATATCGATTTAAAGTCAAGAATTTGACTAGTTTGAGGATGAAAACTGTATTCATAGATGGCATCTACCAACCCCGGAAACGGAAAAGCTTGTCTTGCTGTACAGGTAAGTGTTGTTACTTTTATCGAATAAAAAAAAACTCATACTTTATCACTACTTTTAGAACCTGTTTTGTCTCGCAACCTTCCAGAATTTCCAACGTATGGCCATTTACCAACTCCGAGGTGTTTTCGAGACCTTCCCGTTCTTCGGCCCCGCTCTGTATGACCGCCAATCGTCGTAGCCATCGAATCTTTCAAGGCCGGTTCCGGCGATGTACTCGCCAGGAGACAGTCCAACGCAAACAAGGTAATAGTCGGTGATCACCATGATGCTTGCCAAAGCCGGAAGCTGACAATTGAATGTGGCTTTTAAGGTCCCGGTGGAACCGATTCTGTCACAAGAATCGTCAAGTTAGCTGGTCACCAACGTAAAAGTTATAAAAAATCTCGATGATTGATGAGTACGTTGCACGACAGATCGCCGGCATCGAGGGACTTCTAAACAAATCTCTAGCTTAATGCTTCGGTGGTTCTGTTGGGCACGACCTTCATCAACGACAACGCTCCCCCGGCCACGTTTGTAACCAGCGGAACGCTCACCGCCAGTAAACACAACACGTTTCCGGAAGCGTCTCGGCCGTAGACAAACCATTCCAATTCGGACAAATCCTGATCAGCCAGCAGGGCCTGGCAGGCTGGGAACGACACAAGCGGACGCACCTGCTGCAAAAAACCGACAAGCTGCTCTGAGAGCTGCGCAAGCTGGACAACTATAAATGTCGCGAAACTAACTAAAAGACGTTTTTTGCGTGGCCGATGGGCAAGAAGACACTCCGGAGTCCTTCCTTAACAACCGCGGCAACGACGAAGTCCACATTGTACGGAGCGAACACAACTGTGACTAGCGGCGGGACATTCTGTCGGAGTTCGTGATCTATCCGCTCAACAGCGCTCTTTTCCGGGTGACGGTGAACAAGAAGCCGGACGTGCCGTGGTTTGGCCCGTTGTCGGAAAAAGTCGTCGTGGGCGGTTCTTGTTTGGCAAGCTTGGTACGCGCTCCGGCCACCAACGCGGGTCCCGCCGCACGGACGGCCCCACTCGATGTAGTGAGTATTTTTTGTTAAAGTTGAACAAAAGCTTTATTTTAAAATCTTTCTTTCCACAGCTACGAGGAGCACAACATTTTCGAGGACTTCATGACGCGCCTTTTTAGTCCCGCTCTGCCGCAGGGTACGGTCACGGTCGGTGGTGGTGGCAACCCTGCAGGATCTACGACCAAAGGTGCCCCGCTGGTGGCCGCACTCATCACAGCCGGACATCCTCTGAGAGTAAATTTGGTTAGTTGTGAATTGATCGCTCAATCAGCACAAGATATATTTCTAACCCGTCCAGGAAGAATCCGGTTCCGACAGAAGTAGATAATAACGACCAGCAACCTTGGCTGCAACTGATTTCTGATCGCCACCGAAACATACAAAAAAAATCACTGCAATAAATCAGATTTATAAAAAAATTGTTTGTTTATGTTTGGATTGACATTTCTAGCAAAATAACCAATTCGATATCTATCCCTACTCTCAAAATGGGCATTGTGTAATATTACACGATTATAAGAGTACATTCATAGATGTAATTTTAAGTGATTTTTTTCACAAAGGTGATGTGCATGCTTTTGCATGCGATTTTACCATCGGATTTTTTTCTGTGATTAGAGAGTATTAAAATAATCCTATTTATCAATGTTTTCGAAATAATAGTCAAGTAACTTTTGAAATATTTAAAAATATGTGGAGCTTGAGTCGGAGTCGGAGCTAACCATTTGTTGAAAGCTGGAGTCGGAGTCGGAGTCGGCTAGAGTTTGTAGGCCGGAGTTGGAGTCGGAGTTGGTTCGAGCTGAAAGCCGGAGCCGGAGTCGGAGTCGGAGTCGGCTAATCTCAGAAAGCCGGAGTCGGAGTCGGAGTCGTTTGAAACATGACCCGACTACGCAGCCCTGAATACCTTTATCTGGTTTCAATTTCATTTTTTTTTGTATTTGTGAACCCAACAAACATTTTTTTTTACTGACCGGAGATGTGTTTTTCCGAAGTAATTTTTTTCCTAGGCATTCGGTAATCAAGTCTGGACTATATAAAAAGAATATCTTAAACTAAAATTAAAACAAAAAAAAAAACAATATTTTTTATATGTTAATCAAATTATAGTTACATTTTTTTCTAACATTTTTCTAGTTATACTTTGAAGTCTTAAATTTTAAGGTAGTTTTGATGTTAACTTAAAGATTTATTGGCAATTTGGAAAATAAATGTCATATGTATATAATAAATGTCATATGTATTTAAACATTCGATGTAATATTTTTAGCAAATTTGTTTTTTTAAAGAATCGAAAAAATATTTTACTCAACCGTTATTTGCGCGAAGAGACCACAACTGCGACGTCTGTGTTCATTCATCATCTGCACCATACATACTCAGTACCAGTATATGCACGGTAGAGTGCACAAAAATGCATACGCAAGCTGCCGCTGCTGCTTTTCTTTCTTCTCAGTGTCATGTCGAAGCTATTTTTAGCAAATGTAAACACGACCTTTAGCACAGCGTCGTCGCGTTTAGCGATGGCTTCTGCTAATATGTAAACCTTGCGGCGGCGTTACGACCTCCTCGTACACAGCAAATTGTGATGTTTGTTTTCAGTTAATATTTACTGAAAACTGCACTACTGAAATTTTCAGTTAATTTTTCGCTGAACTTCAGTAAAAAAATGTATGGAGCTGTCAGAGTTTGCTGAAATTTCAGCAAGTTTTCATTCACTGAAAATTTCAGTAGTGCAGATTTCAGTAAATTTAACTGAGTACAGTAATGAGAAATTGGTGTGTATACGGGAGGAGACGGATTTTTTCAACTTAAACA
>NC_068939.1:183620052-183647902 GCF_016801865.2 Culex pipiens pallens
CAGGAATCACTAAACTGACATCAATCAATTATCGGTTCATTAATGCTTATCGTGCAACGGATATTTCGACGCCAACATTTCAAAAAGCATCATGTACAAACCATGCGTTTTGAGAAAAACGCATTTGAATGTTGAGCATCCATTTTCAATTCCCATTTTAATATAAAAGCAAAATAAGATGTTCTAATGATAACAAACGATGAAAAACGTTGTTTTTATTGATACTTGATCATCCAAATTCAATAAAACATTATTTCCGTAATTTTATTTGAGTAAAACAAACATAACTCCTTTTGAAATCACCAACGTCGATATCACCCTGCTGTCATTGTTATGATTCGTTTTTCTTCGCCGATTGTTCATGATGCTTTTTTTTCGTCACGAGGTTTATGTAGTCTTTTGTTTGACAGATTGACAGGGCTATATAAACAGGGACTGCTGATGGCAGAGATTTTGTTTATGTTACTTTATTTCAAATCATTACTAAACAGACTTTACTGAAGTAACTTTTGCTCACTTTTGGTGGAGAGGTTGCTTTTTAGGAGTACTTTCAGAATATGCAATAACCCAGAATGTGTCAAAATGTACATGATGCCTTTTGAAATGTTACCGTCGATTTGGTAAAATTTTGTTCATTTTGACAGATAGTTTACCGATCTAATTTTTACCTTTTTTTCAGTTACCGAACTCGTCGAAAACAATCAAAATCTGCAGATTTTGTTTTAACATACTTTGGATCGGTAAAACAACTGCAGTTGGAAAATCGGTAAAAAAATATAAGAATTCGGTAAAACTTCTAACTTTCCACAATTTGTTTTTCTTACCGAATTCGGTAATTGAAGAATCGGTAATGTTTTGATCGGTAAACCATCTGTCAAAATTCGCAATTCGCAATTTTCAGTGTAAGAACGGGCCTTGACCGATCTTATGCACCAGGTTCCCGACGAACACGCACTGCCCTTACACCTACATCTCACCCTTGCTCTGAGTCAGTACGAGCAGCACGCTAGAACACGCTTTGAGTGTTCGTGCCAGGCATGCACACCTTCTTTTCCGGTTACGCATTTTAACTCGGCCGGGGGTGGTACATTACGTAGGGTTTGATGTAAGTATAAGCGCCTAACCATTTATAGTGTGCCTATTAATTTTCATTAAAGCAAAAAACTTTTTAATTTTAAGTTTGAATTCAAAAACTAATTGTTATTTACAGTGTATTGTTTTCTCCTGAAATCTTGCCTAATGTTGTGTCGTGTTAATCTGTTGCTTTTTCTTCTGTCGCGGTGTTTTGTTACAATGTTTTGAACCTAAGCATGTTATTCAAAAGTTTACCAAAAGTACAATAGTAATATTTGTGGTAATCCTTCAATCATTCTATAAATTGAGTAAGGGCTTGAACCTCACTTGTTAGAAGAAAAGGGTGAAGGTTGAAAACAATAGACAGTAAAAGAGAATATACTTTATAAAGAATCAATAGTAAGAGAATCATAATTGTTTGTAAAAAAGTAAAAAGTATAAGCTTGATATAGTAGATCTAGAAATAGGCAATAGTTAATAAATAGAGATAACAAACAAGCTTAGATTATTGTTATGATGGACTAGATAAAAAATTAATCAAATAAATAAATAAAGAAGTAAATCAACAAAGAATAGGCAAATGATAAATAGACTTGGTATTACTAGTACATTAGGGGAAGGTTTATTTTAAAGAAAACACACAGTTTGTTAAAGCAGCATTATTTGGAAAAAAAAAGAGTGCAGGCATTGAGAGATACGAGAATCAAGAGTTAATAAATCAAAACCAAAATGGTATACAGAAGAATTAGTGAAGAAGTACGAATCAGTAGAGCAAAATAAAAACAGGAGATAGATGGTAGCTGGAAATGGAAAGGAGAGAAACCCCGTTCTGCGACGTTCAGGTACATCCACAGCAGTTGACTCAACATACTGCGAATCAAAACAATACCGTCTACAATCACAAATTACTTCCCTTTCCCACATTGTCGCGCCCCTTTCTTTTAGCCGTCTCGACTCTGACCCGCGGTGGTCAAAGAATTACGATCCGTTTCTACAGGCCACCAGCTCATCATGAAAACCAAGCCAACGTGGAGGTAAGAAAATAGGACACTCGCAAGGAACCAGAGCTATACTGTTCTGATCAAGATAATTCGGATGATCTAACAGAACTACGGATGTAGTTAGTTGCGCTCCTTCCAGGATGTTCCTTACGTGGACGTCAACCGAAGAGCACGCAACAAGGTCAATACCATTGCATGCTCTTAGGTATCAATCTTTGGCCTGCAACTACCGACCTCGATAATTTTTTACCAAAATTCGGTAGTAAAGTTCGGTTAGAAATCTGTGCATGCATGATTTTAAATCGGAATCGGTAAAATGACATCTATTTCGGAAATATTTAGTAGAATTCGGCAGAAAAGTTTGTTATTTTTGGTAAAAACATTTTGAAAGATGGTTCCTAAATATGAAGATTTTCAGAAAAATTAATAGTTTGGTAATAATTTTTTCTAAAAATCTTCCAGTTTTAGAATTGATTTTGTTTAATTTTTAAAATTTTGCAATTTTTGAGATAATGATTTTTTTCAGCTCATCAATTTAAGCTTGATAGACGATGAAATAATTTGAATCAAATAATACTTAAAAGAGCAGGTACTAACCTTTCAAACTCATCTCGCTCTCTTGCAGCCAAGTCCGCCACCATCTGCTCCATAACGCGTCGCTTCTCGGCGGAAGCGTTCCGTAGGTCGCGCAGCTGCCGCCGTATGGCGTTGGCCTGAATCGACAGCTCCACGCAGTTGATGAGCGTGTCCGCGAGGAACTCCACACAGGGCGGATGGCCGTACACAATCAGTCCGTCCGCGTTGATGACGATGTCTTCTTCGGGGAAAATTACGGTCGTTCCGGGTGCTAGCTTGCTGGCGATCTCGCTGTACGGGGCTTTGGTGCAGCAGAAGTAGGGTTGCAGGACTCGGGAGAGGATGGGTTTGAGTGGGCTGTCGACGAGGTAGTCTGCCAGTGGTTGTAGGTTTGGGAGGGTGGGAGTGGGGATGTCGTCTGGTCGGAAGGTCTCCGTGGCCAGCAGATTGTACGAGTGATTGTGTGGTAGCAGGTTCATCAGTGTCTGTATCGATTCAACGGTTTTGAAGATGGTCAGCGTGTAGACATGTTCGAGTTGTGGGAGGATCAGCTTGGACACGGTTGAATCGCTGAACTTGAGATGCTTGTAGGCGAAACCGACAAAGTTGGTCTTCAGAAGATCGTCGTCTGTGGTGCCGAGCACGTGGCGAAGATGGGCCAGGGCTTGAATAGATTCGAGGGAGAGACATTCGGACAGGTTAACGCTGTCGTTGACGGTGGTTTCGTGTTCCAGGAGTTGCTTGTTGAGCCAGAAAGCCTTCATCTTCTCTTCTAGATCTTTCTGTGCGGTTTTCGCGAGTTGCTCGATCATTGAACGTCCTTCGCGAATCCTTGTCGCGTGCGAGTCGTTGCCGGGAATAGTGAGGTAGCTTCGCGATTGTTGGACGGCCTCGTTCAGTTTTTCAATCGATTCTCTCTGCATTTCAACCAGCTGCTTGGCCGCTTCAAGTTGTTTCTGGAGCATGTCGGCGACCTTCTTGAGCTCCTCGTTTTTCTTTTTGGCGGGAAGGTACTGCAGGTGCAGGCAGTTCTCAGCGAGTTCTAGTTCACATTCGTTCTGCACCAGCTGCTCGTACGTCCGGAAGCGTTCAGCGTTGCCTTCCAGAACACGGTTAACCTTATCTTGCAACGTCTTCAAAGCGGTCTCGATCTTCTGTTGCAACGCAGCATTGGAATCGATTGACCTCTCCTGCGCCTCCGTCAGTGCCACTGCACAATCCGCCTCTCCGACGGTCAACCTAACGTCCTCCGACAGCAGCTGTAGAACCGAGTTGGTCACACTTTGCTCCCGATCGATCTGCTTCCGAAGCACGTCCTCCTTCTCCGACAGCAGCTCGCGCTCCTCGACCAGACTGCGAAGCTGTGATTCGTACAGCTGCGAGCCGTTCCAGACTGTTTGCAGCTCCCACTCGACCACCCCCCGAGTCATGGCATCCAGCGTGGCCTTCAACTTTCGGAACACGTGACTGGATTCGATCCGATCCTTGAACTCAGCGATTTTCTCCCCAACGTCGTGAGACATTGCGCTGGCGAACTTTTTGCGAAATGCCATTTTGAAGTCCTGCTCCCGGCCCGCCTGCATCCGAAGCATGTCCACGTTGAAACATTCCCGCACCAGCACCATCAAACTAGTCCCGTTCACAATCCGCTCGGCCATCTCCTGCGGACCAACCACATTCACCGAAGTCGGCCAACTTCCCGTCCGGACAATCAGCCCAAGTTGCTCCATCTCGAACCGAAACTTGTCGTACGGCAGCGAAGACTTCCCATCGATCAGCACCCTTTCCGGCCGCGCCATGGCCCGATGCAAGCAGATTCGGTTGTTTGCGCCCGCCCGGGATTTGTCCCCGCGGAGTTGCGCGAAGCAATCGCCGACGTCGTTCGAGTCCGAGCGCAGGCGAACCTCCACGTAGGCCGCTTCGGAGTAGCCTTCCAGCTGGTGGGCAGTGCGGCCATTCAGGAACCAGTCGAGTATCTCGCAAGCCGGCTGGTCCGGGAAGTAGTTGAGCGTTGGCTCGAACCGGAACGAGCGGTCGTCGATTGGGGCGAACCCGGAGATGGTGAGCTGGAGAGATTCATGTTTGATTGGGAAATTCAAGATTCGAAAAAAAAACTTACGGATTCAAGGAACATTGCTGCGCGGACACTCCGGATTAAATTTTGAGAGAAACAACTTTTGAACCGCAACGTTTTGGCGGGAAAAGTGCCAGCAAAACTTCGCAGAAAGACGCCAATCCAATCCCACAGCTTCTGTGCTCGATAGTCTACTTGCAGGCGATTTCGAAACTTCGCCCACGCGTGGGCACAAAAGTCGTAAAATCAGCGTGACCTTTAATTTCAGTGCACTCCCGGTTTGACAGTTGGCGCAACAGCTGGCAGCAGAAAACCAAAACAAACAAACCGCTCAAGAACAATCTACGTGGATTCTTTTTAGGAAAAGTTTTCGCAGTTCCGTTAAACAATTTTTAATACAAATGTAGTTCAAATTGTGGAAGTCTCCACTAAGCTAGTTTACTGTTTGACGAGTGTTTGGCAAAATCACGATGGAGCGGAATTCGGTGCAGACGGTGACATTGACGAACAGCATCAGTGAGAATACGAAATTGCGCTTAAGTTTACTTGAATTTGGTAATAATGCTTATATTTTGTTTTAGTTGGAGTTGGAATACTATCAATGCCGTTCTGCTTTCAAAGGGTAAGCTAGTTTTCATTTGTTTTGGTGGTAGGTTCATGATAGAAGAACCATTCGGGAGTAATGTGTTTAGATGTAGCTTTTAATTTGTTTTATGCCGGGTTAAATTCTAATCCCCTGCTAGTTTTAACTTACTTGATAAAGAGTCCCAAAAAATGAAAAGTGGTAAAAACCTTGGTGCTCCCAACAATAGTTCATAACTCGCGCGCTGAAATGCACGTATTAATTGTAATAACAAACATACTAAACCCATTCAAATTCAATCTTCGGTTTTTCAAGTTAAAGTTTGATGTTCCCTGAACAAATTCCTGTACAGACATAGTCCATAAATACTTGTGTTAGGGTATGGCAGGTCATTTTGTGGAGTGAGTGTTATAATTTTCTCTAAAAAAATACATTTTTTATCTCTAAACGCCCTTAAGTGGTCATAACTTTTGATAGGGTTGTCAGATTTTCAATCTTTTGGACACGTTGAAAAAAATTATATGATTGCCCATCCAATAATGGGTCGCATGACAGACACGGACAACTTCTTCATCGAAATATCTGAGATCCGAAAAGGGTATAAATAGCACATAAAAAAGTGCTTATTTCAGTGTTTTGGACCCGCTGGAAAGGTTTTAAAATTACCTTTCTATGATGGGTTTGCTTAAAAAAAAACCACCCTTTTTAAAATTTTCCGGAATTTAGTCAAAATTGTTTTTTATTAAGACTTTTGAAGTACTTAAACTAAACTGCATAATTTTCAATAGCGACTTATGAGACCCAAACACGGATCGATTGAGTCCAAAAATTGGCAAAATCGGCACAGATTTTGGTCCTGAGTAAATATGTACACGTGAACGTGGGTCTAGGAGGTCTTATCAAGATGTTCATTTTTTGAGTGATTTTATAGCCTTTCCTCAGTAAAGTGAGTCACGAAATGATGCGGTGCTTGTTTGCAACATGTTTTGATGAAAAATCAAATAATTTGGTTATTTTGAATTTGACTGAAAATTACAAACGTAGGTACAGATATACAATATAAATGAAAAATACGAATTGCCTTATAATGCAGGATCTCATAACGCAGAATTTTGAAATCAAAAAACGGATTTGGTTTTCACTCGAAATAAAGATAATCAAAGGAAAAATCCAAACAATTATCATTACATTTTCTGGCAGCAAAATAAAAAAAATAATTCTGAAATTTTGAAACTCGTAGTTTAGAAATTCTGAAATTGAAAAATGTATACCTACAAATGTATTAAAAAAAAACAAACATTTTAAAATTGAAAAAAAAAGTTATTCAAGGGTGCACAGCAACCAAGGAAGTTGTTGTCTTCTTATTCCAAAATTGACAAACTTACGGACCCAATCCTGCAACAATCTGATTGTAAAAATAGGCAAATTTTACTGTAAAGGAGCTATTACACTACGGCAAACAAACAGACAAACTCGCACATTTTGACAGTTTGTCTACGTTGTTTGTTAGCCAACATTTGTTTGCAGAAACGTCAGCTTGCATAGATTTTATATTGTTTGCGAGTTTGCCGCAAACAAGTTTGAGAGTTTGGCAAACTGTCAAACGCGAAAAAGTGCAAGTTTGTTTGTTTGTTTGCCACAGTCTAATACCTCCTTAAATCGCTTAGTTAGTAGACAGTACATTAGAAAATGAATAAAAAATTATATTGATAGTTCCCGTAGTTTCGAAAATACTAAAAAATCTGCAACAAAAATCTTGGTGTAAAAGATACAAAAAATAATTAAAAAACATAAAAATGGCAAATTCAAAATAAATAAAAAATCAAATATTCAAAAATGAAAACATAGCAGAAATTTCAAAATTCATATATTTTTTTAAAATTTCCATTATTAAAAAAATCAATAAATTTAAAGCTGATCTCCATACTTAGGGTTAATCCTTTCAGGCCCGAACTAAAAAAAGAATGAATTTAATGATTGGAAAATGATTCTTAAGGTCATACGAACATTATAGGGTATTTTTGGAAATTTAGATTTTTGGGTCATATATGAGTATGACCCGTCAGGGCTAAAAGGGTTAAGGCTGTTAAAGTTTTTATAATTTTTTTGTCCCTCAAGATTTTTTTAATAAAATGTATCGTAAAATGCTTTATACATCATAACAATTATGATACTATCAATTTTGTTTGAGATATCAATGAGTTTAGAAAAAAATCATAAGATTTTACGTTTAGTACCGATCTATGATCACAAAATTCAAAATGTGTAAAAAGGTTAAACAGTCTCTATTTGATTTTAGAAATACTTAAAAGAAGCGTAAACAATGTTTTCTGTATTGATTACTAACGATTTTACAAGTTTTTCAATGAAAATTTCAATGCAAGTCAATAAATATTTGTACCCCCTTAAAATATGAAATAAAATTTGCAATGGCTTAATTTAGGAACGCGAAAATATTAGAAAATAAATACGTATTTGGGAAATTTTTCAAGTGATTTTTTTTTGAATGGTTTAAATCGATACGTGAATAACCTTGTCAAAAAAATTGACTAGAATCTGCATCTTATATACGCACATACCCATTTTGTGTGAACATCCCGCAACACTGCCAGAAAAAAACAATTATATGAAACTTCTTCTTTTGACTTAATAAATTGAATTATTGATTTTTTATTCGGTAGGAAAATCCACAAAAGCAGTAGCACCAAAAACCTATGTAATTTTAATACAATATACCGTCATCTGGGGCGAAACAGGACGAAAAAAAAAAAAAAACGAAACTATTGGCACTACGCCCCCCGGGGCATGGCCTTCCTCTAACGTGGGATTTCTGCTCCAGCGCCTCTGACGAGACAGGAGAAACCGGGACCGACGTTTTACTTCACCATCCGATAGAAGCTCAGTGGATAAGGCGGGAATCGAACCCGCGTCTCATAGCATCATCGGGATCGGCAGCCGAAGCCGCTACCCCTGCGCCACGAGACCCACGCGAAACAGGACACGTGGGGCGAATTGGACAATATTTGGATATGTTGGATTAGTTTTGGATAGAACAGACACAGAACATCCAAAATAGAGCATCGTTTTCCAAATTTCAAGCTTTTAAGTGCTCTAAAAACTGCTGTCCCTATTCAGACTGTAGTCCCGATTCGCCCCAGATGACGGTAAAATAAATTTTAGTGTTTACAATTTTGTTTTAAACTCCATTGGTTTCCACCTGTGTAGGAGTTTGGTTAACCCTCTACAACCTAACCCCGCCTTTAGACGGGCTGCGATCTAAAAAAAATCGCCAAAAATCCATTTTTCAACCAATTTTTGATCTTTAAAAAGCATTGGAAAGAAGAACTCCTAAAATTTTAGAAAAATTATGGGTTGGAAGTTTTACTTGTTTTATGTGACCTTACCAATGTTTTTAAAAATGTCATTTTTCTAGGGGTCAACTTTGGCTGTGTTTTTAACCAACATTTCCTATAATTTAAGCAAAAAGTAGTATGCAGTAATTTTTGTAGTGTCCCAGACTATGCCTCTACGCATTTTATTACAAATTAAATGATGATAGTGCCATTCTAGAGCAGAAAATGTGAAAAACAAGCAAAATTGAAAAAGTGACTGTAAAAACGTGGAAAAATTAGATAGGCAAAATGTAATTATATTAGGTGGTAGAATAGGCCAAATACTACTAAAAACAAACATAAACTAAACAAGATAAATGCAAATTAAAATACTACAATTAAAACAAGAAAAACATAAAACAAGAGAAGTAAAGTTTTCCGTAGAACAAAAGTTGCTCAAAATGACCTCCTAAACAGTGGAACAATAAAAATTTTCGAAAAAAAATTGGGCAGTAGAGGGTTAATAAATCTCGGAATACATAGTCTTCCTCATTTTATTTCACAGTGCGGCGTAATCCTCTCGTTGGTCCTACTTTTACTCAGCAGTTACATCACAAAGCTAATATGCAGTTACATGATCAAGTCGGCCATCATATCCCGGCGGAAAAACTTCGAACAGATTGGTATGAATATCCCCCTTCAAACACAATTATAAAAGTTCTAAACGCCCGTTCTTTTTTTAGCATTCTACTCGTTCGGTTTCTTCGGAAAACTTCTCGTCGAACTTTGCGTCGTTGGCTACCTGCTTGGGACGTGCGTGGCCTACTATGTCGTGGTCGGGGATTTGGGTCCGCAAATTATGGCCAAAATTCTATCAACCAATGAAACGAGCACGCTGCGCACCTGGACCATGATCGTGGTTACGCTGGTTTGCATCGTCCCGCTGGGATTGCTGCGCAACGTTGACAGCTTGGCGTCGGTTTGCACCGCCTCGCTCGGGTTCTATCTGTGTCTGGTGCTGAAGGTGATGGCGGAGTCGAGCGAGCGGATCAGCCAGGATCAGTGGTTTGAGAAGCTGGATTTGTGGAAGCCGGATGGGATTTTGCGGTGCTTGCCGATTTTTAGTATGGCACTTTCGTGTCAGATGCAGCTATTTGAGGTGTACGCCACGATGCCTACGACTTCGCTGGATAAGATGAGTCGCGTGATCCAACAGTCGACCAACATTTGCGCTGTTATTTACAGTTTGATTGGCTTTTTTGGGTATGTTGCCTTTAATGGGCATCAGTTTTCGGGGAATATTCTGGTTGACTTCACGCCTTCTTTCGTGTCGGACATCATCAAGATCGGGTTCGTCCTGTCGGTGGCATTCAGCTTTCCGTTGGCCATCTTCCCGTGTCGCGCGAGCCTCTACTCGTTGCTGTACAAACGGTCCTACTCCGACAGCCATTACTACATTCCAGAGGCCAAATTCCGGCCGCTCACGTTGACGATCGTCTTTATGGCACTGCTACTTGGCCTCGCCGTCCCATCGATCGATTTCGTTCTCGGTTTGGTCGGTTCGACGATCGGAGTGGCGGTTTGTATCATCATTCCGGCCGCCTGTTACATGCACATCTGCAAAACCAACATCTCCGAGAAGCAGCTGGCCCAGGTCATGATCGGGTTTGGCCTGGTGATCATGGTCCTGGGAACGTACGCCAACCTAGACGCCTCTAATCCAGCTCCGCCGAAGAAGTACGAAGCCATTCCGCTCAAAATTACGCCTCCACCGGCGGTTTTAATTCCGGACAAATTCAACGAAGCGTTGAACGAAAAGATTGTTGTTCCGAAACTGGTAGAACCGGTGGCTCCAAAGGTTCAGGAAGTTCCTCTCGTCACCGAGAAGGTCCAGCCAAAGATCGAGGAACCGATAACTGTCAAAACGGTGGTTGAAGTCGCCAACCCAGCGCCCAAAGAAGTCAAGCCTCCAGTATCGGAAGAACCCCCCAAACCAGACAAGGAAGAAATCATAGACGAGAACGCAATTCTCAAAGAGGAGAAGGAAATCGCCGTCGAAGAAAAAGAGAAAATTCAGCAGGAAATTTCCGAACTGCAAAGCGCCAAGAAAGAGCTCGAAGCACAAGTCCAAAACATCAAAGAGCAACTCGTGAAGAAGAACGAAGAAACGCAACAGTTGGTGCTGAAAAAGTTTGACGAAATTGTCGAAAAAATCGACCAAAAAGCCTCCAAGGAAAAGGAATCGTCCGTGACGGTCAAGCCAGAAGAGCCACCAAAAGATCCACAAAATCCAGAAAAAGCCCCAGAACAGCAGAAAGATCCAATCGTTCGCCTTCTGACGGAGCAGGGAAAGCACAACGCCAAAGCAAACGAAACCAAAGTGGAACCGGAACCGGAGCCCAAACCCGACTCGTCGCCCGCCATCGAGGTGAAGCTGATCGAGGACACGTCCCGCAACGAAACCGATCAGAAGCAACCGGAGACGAAGAAGGTGGCGGAGGCGGAGGAGCAACCGCTGCCGCCACTTCCGGTTGAGCAGAAGGTGGAACCGGAGGATAAGTCGAAAGTGGAGGAGCAGAAGAAGGATGATGATGCGGGGTCGAAGCGGGATCTGCTTTCGATACGGAGCAAGCGAGGTGCTGAAAGTGCTGGGGAGGTGAAGATAACGAAGGATGCGAACTGTGTGAAGGTTGAGGGCGGGAAGATTCCGAACCAGGAAGCGGTGGGAAATCTCATGGACGGCAAGGATAAATTTGTCGTCGACATGATCCGGACTGATGTGCTGATGAGTGAGGGTAAGCTATTTAAGAAATAAATGTATTTATATTTGTGTAGATGCGTGAAGGATATGTTAAAGCTTCGAAATTCCTTGAAAATTTTAAACTAGATAAAAAATGTTGTCAAATTCGAAAAAAATGCTAAAAAATTCGAAAAAACAAATTCAAATTGTATTTTTGAATTTGAAGAATTTTAAGAATTTTAAGAATTTTAAGAATTTTAAGAATTTTAAGAATTTTAAGAATTTTAAGAATTTTAAGAATTTTAAGAATTTTAAGAATTTTAAGAATTTTAAGAATTTTAAGAATTTTAAGAATTTTAAGAATTTTAAGAATTTTAAGAATTTTAAGAATTTTAAGAATTTTAAGAATTTTAAGAATTTTAAGAATTTTAAGAATTTTAAGAATTTTAAGAATTTTAAGAATTTTAAGAATTTTAAGAATTTTAAGAATTTTAAGAATTTTAAGAATTTTAAGAATTTTAAGAATTTTAAGAATTTTAAGAATTTTAAGAATTTTAAGAATTTTAAGAATTTTAAGAATTTTAAGAATTTTAAGAATTTTAAGAATTTTAAGAATTTTAAGAATTTTAAGAATTTTAAGAATTTTAAGAATTTTAAGAATTTTAAGAATTTTAAGAATTTTAAGAATTTTAAGAATTTTAAGAATTTTAAGAATTTTAAGAATTTTAAGAATTTTAAGAATTTTAAGAATTTTAAGAATTTTAAGAATTTTAAGAATTTTAAGAATTTTAAGAATTTTAAGAATTTTAAGAATTTTAAGAATTTTAAGAATTTTAAGAATTTCAAGAATTTTAAGAATTTTAAGAATTTTAAGAATTTTAAGAATTTTAAGAATTTTAAGAATTTTAAGAATTTTAAGAATTTTAAGAATTTTAAGAATTTTAAGAATTTTAAGAATTTTAAGAATTTTAAGAATTTTAAGAATTTTAAGAATTTTAAGAATTTAAAGAATTTAAAGAATTTTAAGAATTTTAAGAATTTTAAGAATTTTAAGAATTTTAAGAATTTTAAGAATTTTAAGAATTTTAAGAATTTTAAGAATTTTAAGAATTTTAAGAATTTTAAGAATTTTAAGAATTTTAAGAATTTTAAAAATTTTAAGAATTTTAAGAATTTTAAGAATTTTAAGAATTTTAAGAATTTTAAGAATTTTAAGAATTTTAAGAATTTTAAGAATTTTAAGAATTTTAAGAATTTTAAAAATTTTAAGAATTTTAAGAATTTTAAGAATTTTAAGAATTTTAAGAATTTTAAGAATTTTAAGAATTTTAAGAATTTTAAGAATTTTAAGAATTTTAAGAATTTTAAGAATTTTAAGAATTTTAAGAATTTTAAGAATTTTAAGAATTTTAAGAATTTTAAGAATTTTAAGAATTTTAAGAATTTTAAGAATTTTAAGAATTTTAAGAATTTTAAGAATTTTAAGAATTTTAAGAATTTTAAGAATTTTAAGAATTTTAAGAATTTTAAGAATTTTAAGAATTTTAAGAATTTTAAGAATTTTAAGATTTTTAAGAATTTTAAGAATTTTAAGAATTTTAAGAATTTTAAGAATTTTAAGAATTTTAAGAATTTTAAGAATTTTAAGAATTTTAAGAATTTTAAGAATTTTAAGAATTTTAAGAATTTTAAGAATTTTAAGAATTTTAAGAATTTTAAGAATTTTAAGAATTTTAAGAATTTTAAGAATTTTAAGAATTTTAAGAATTTTAAGAATTTTAAGAATTTAAAGAATTTTAAGAATTTAAAGAATTTAAAGAATTTAAAGAATTTTAAGAATTTTAAGAATTTTAAGAATTTTAAGAATTTTAAGAATTTTAAGAATTTTAAGAATTTAAAGAATTTTAAGAATTTAAAGAATTTTAAGAATTTTAAGAATTTTAAGAATTTTAAGAATTTTAAGAATTTTAAGAATTTTAAGAATTTTAAGAATTTTAAGAATTTAAAGAATTTTAAGAATTTTAAGAATTTTAAGAATTTTAAGAATTTCAAGAATTTTAAGAATTTCAAGAATTTTAAGAATTTTAAGAATTTTAAGAATTTTAAGAATTTTAAGAATTTTAAGAATTTTAAGAATTTTAAGAATTTTAAGAATTTTAAGAATTTTAAGAATTTTAAGAATTTTAAGAATTTTAAGAATTTTAAGAATTTTAAGAATTTTAAGAATTTTAAGAATTTTAAGAATTTTAAGAATTTTAAGAATTTTAAGAATTTTAAGAATTTTAAGAATTTTAAGAATTTTAAGAATTTTAAGAATTTTAAGAATTTTAAGAATTTTAAGAATTTTAAGAATTTTAAGAATTTTAAGAATTTTAAGAATTTTAAGAATTTTAAGAATTCTAAGAATTTTAAGAATTCTAAGAATTTTAAGAATTTTAAGAATTTTAAGAATTTTAAGAATTTTAAGAATTTTAAGAATTTCAAGAATTTTAAGACTTTTAAGAATTTTAAGAATTTTAAGAATTTTAAGAATTTTAAGAATTTTAAGAATTTTAAGAATTTTAAGAATTTTAAGAATTTTAAGAATTTTAAGAATTTTAAGAATTTTAAGAATTTTAAGAATTTTAAGAATTTTAAGAATTTTATGAATTTAAGAATTTTAAGAATTTTTAGAATTTTTAGAATTTTTAGAATTTTTAGAATTTTTAGAATTTTTAGAATTTTAAGAATTTTAAGAATTTTAAGAATTTTAAGAATTTTAAGAATTTTAAGAATTTTAAGAATTTTAAGAATTTTAAGAATTTAAAGAAATTAAAGAATTTTAAGAATTTTAAGAATTTTAAGAATTTTAAGAATTTTAAGAATTTTAAGAATTTTAAGAATTTTAAGAATTTTAAGAATTTTAAGAATTTTAAGAATTTTAAGAATTTTAAGAATTTTAAGAATTTTAAGAATTTTAAGAATTTTAAGAATTCTAAGAATTTTAAGAATTTTAAGAATTTTAAGAATTTTAAGAATTTTAAGAATTTTAAGAATTTTAAGAATTTTAAGAATTTTAAGAATTTTAAGAATTTTAAGAATTTTAAGAATTTTAAGAATTTTAAGAATTTTAAGAATTTTAAGAATTTTAAGAATTTTAAGAATTTTAAGAATTTTAAGAATTTTAAGAATTTTAAGAATTTTAAGAATTTTAAGAATTTTAAGAATTTTAAGAATTTTAAGAATTTTAAGAATTCTAAGAATTTTAAGAATTCTAAGAATTTTAAGAATTTTAAGAATTTTAAGAATTTTAAGAATTTTAAGAATTTTAAGAATTTTAAGAATTTTAAGAATTTTAAGAATTTTAAGAATTTTAAGAATTTTAAGAATTTTAAGAATTTTAAGAATTTTAAGAATTTTAAGAATTTTAAGAATTTTAAGAATTTTAAGAATTTTAAGAATTTTAAGAATTTTAAGAATTTTAAGAATTTTAAGAATTTTATGAATTTAAGAATTTTAAGAATTTTTAGAATTTTTAGAATTTTTAGAATTTTTAGAATTTTTAGAATTTTTAGAATTTTAAGAATTTTAAGAATTTTAAGAATTTTAAGAATTTTAAGAATTTTAAGAATTTTAAGAATTTTAAGAATTTTAAGAATTTAAAGAAATTAAAGAATTTTAAGAATTTTAAGAATTTTAAGAATTTTAAGAATTTTAAGAATTTTAAGAATTTTAAGAATTTTAAGAATTTTAAGAATTTTTAAGAATTTTAAGAATTTTAAGAATTTTAAGAATTTTAAGAATTTTAAGAATTTTAAGAATTTTAAGAATTTTAAGAATTTTAAGAATTTTAAGAATTTTAAGAATTTAAAGAATTTTATGAATTTTAAGAATTTTAAGAATTTTATGAATTTTAAGATTTTTAAGAATTTAAAGAATTTTAAGAATTTTAAGAATTTTAAGAATTTTAAGAATTTTAAGAATTTTAAGAATTTTAAGAATTTTAAGAATTTTAAGAATTTTAAGAATTTTAAGAATTTTAAGAATTTTAAGAATTTTAAGAATTTTAAGAATTTTAAGAATTTTAAGAATTTTAAGAATTTTAAGAATTTTAAGAATTTTAAGAATTTTAAGAATTTTAAGAATTTTAAGAATTTTAAGAATTTTAAGAATGTTAAGAATTTTAAGAATTTTAAGAATTTTAAGAATTTTAAGAATTTTAAGAATTTTAAGAATTTTAAGAATTTTAAGAATTTTAAGAATTTTAAGAATTTTAAGAATTTTAAGAATTTTAAGAATTTTAAGAATTTTAAGAATTTTAAGAATTTTAAGAATTTTAAGAATTTTAAGAATTTTAAGAATTTTAAGAATTTTAAGAATTTTAAGAATTTTAAGAATTTTAAGAATTTTAAGAATTTTAAGAATTTTAAGAATTTTATAAATTTTAAGAATTTTAAAAATTTTAAGAATTTTAAGAATTTTAAGAATTTTAAGAATTTTAAGAATTTTAAGAATTTTAAGAATTTTAAGAATTTTAAGAATTTTAAGAATTTTAAGAATTTTAAGAATTTCAAGAATTTTAAGAATTTTAAGAATTTAAAGAATTTAAAGAATTTTAAGAATTTTAAGAATTTTAAGAATTTTAAGAATTTTAAGAATTTTAAGAATTTTAAGAATTTTAAGAATTTTAAGAATTTTAAGAATTTTAAGAATTTTAAGAATTTTAAGAATTTTAAGAATTTTAAGAATTTTAAGAATTTTAAGAATTTTAAGAATTTTAAGAATTTTAAGAATTTTAAGAATTTTAAGAATTTTAAGAATTTTAAGAATTTTAAGAATTTTAAGAATTTTAAGAATTTTAAGAATTTTAAGAATTTTAAGAATTTTAAGAATTTTAAGAATTTTAAGAATTTTAAGAATTTTAAGAATTTTAAGAATTTTAAGAATTTTAAGAATTTTAAGAATTTTAAGAATTTAAGAATTTTAAGAATTTTAAGAATTTTAAGAATTTTAGGAATTTTAAGAATTTTAAGAATTTTAAGAATTTTAAGAATTTTAAGAATTTTAAGAATTTTAAGAATTTTAAGAATTTTAAGAATTTTAAGAATTTTAAGAATTTTAAGAATTTTAAGAATTTTAAGAATTTTAAGAATTTTAAGAATTTTAAGAATTTTAAGAATTTTAAGAATTTTAAGAATTTTAAGAATTTTAAGAATTTTAAGAATTTTAAGAATTTTAAGAATTTTAAGAATTTTAAGAATTTTAAGAATTTTAAGAATTTTAAGAATTTTAAGAATTTTAAGAATTTTAAGAATTTTAAGAATTTTAAGAATTTTAAGAATTTTAAGAATTTTAAGAATTTTAAGAATTTTAAGAATTTTAAGAATTTTAAGAATTTTAAGAATTTTAAGAATTTTAAGAATTTTAAGAATTTTAAGAATTTTAAGAATTTTAAGAATTTTAAGAATTTTAAGAATTTTAAGAATTTTAAGAATTTTAAGAATTTTAAGAATTTTAAGAATTTTAAGAATTTTAAGAATTTTAAGAATTTTAAGAATTTTAAGAATTTTAAGAATTTTAAGAATTTTAAGAATTTTAAGAATTTTAAGAATTTTAAGAATTTTAAGAATTTTAAGAATTTTAAGAATTTTAAGAATTTTAAGAATTTTAAGAATTTTAAGAATTTTAAGAATTTTAAGAATTTTAAGAATTTTAAGAATTTTAAGAATTTTAAGAATTTTAAGAATTTTAAGAATTTTAAGAATTTTAAGAATTTTAAGAATTTTAAGAATTTTAAGAATTTTAAGAATTTTAAGAATTTTAAGAATTTTAAGAATTTTAAGAATTTTAAGAATTTTAAGAATTTTAAGAATTTTAAGAATTTTAAGAATTTTAAGAATTTTAAGAATTTTAAGAATTTTAAGAATTTTAAGAATTTTAAGAATTTTAAGAATTTTAAGAATTTTAAGAATTTTAAGAATTTTAAGAATTTTAAGAATTTTAAGAATTTTAAGAATTTTAAGAATTTTAAGAATTTTAAGAATTTTAAGAATTTTAAGAATTTTAAGAATTTTAAGAATTTTAAGAATTTAAAGAATTTTAAGAATTTTAAGAATTTTAAGAATTTTAAGAATTTTAAGAATTTTAAGAATTTTAAGAATTTTAAGAATTTTAAGAATTTTAAGAATTTTAAGAATTTTAAGAATTTTAAGAATTTTAAGAATTTTAAGAATTTTAAGAATTTTAAGAATTTTAAGAATTTTAAGAATTTTAAGAATTTTAAGAATTTTAAGAATTTTAAGAATTTTAAGAATTTTAAGAATTTTAAGAATTTTAAGAATTTTAAGAATTTTAAGAATTTTAAGAATTTTAAGAATTTTAAGAATTTTAAGAATTTTAAGAATTTTAAGAATTTTAAGAATTTTAAGAATTTTAAGAATTTTAAGAATTTTAAGAATTTTAAGAATTTTAAGAATTTTAAGAATTTTAAGAATTTTAAGAATTTTAAGAATTTTAAGAATTTTAAGAATTTTAAGAATTTTAAGAATTTTAAGAATTTTAAGAATTTTAAGAATTTTAAGAATTTTAAGAATTTTAAGAATTTTAAGAATTTTAAGAATTTTAAGAATTTTAAGAATTTTAAGAATTTTAAGAATTTTAAGAATTTTAAGAATTTTAAGAATTTTAAGAATTTTAAGAATTTTAAGAATTTTAAGAATTTTAAGAATTTTAAGAATTTTAAGAATTTTAAGAATTTTAAGAATTTTAAGAATTTTAAGAATTTTAAGAATTTTAAGAATTTTAAGAATTTTAAGAATTTTAAGAATTTTAAGAATTTTAAGAATTTTAAGAATTTTAAGAATTTTAAGAATTTTAAGAATTTTAAGAATTTTAAGAATTTTAAGAATTTTAAGAATTTTAAGAATTTTAAGAATTTTAAGAATTTTAAGAATTTTAAGAATTTTAAGAATTTTAAGAATTTTAAGAATTTTAAGAATTTTAAGAATTTTAAGAATTTTAAGAATTTTAAGAATTTTAAGAATTTTAAGAATTTTAAGAATTTTAAGAATTTTAAGAATTTTAAGAATTTTAAGAATTTTAAGAATTTTAAGAATTTTAAGAATTTTAAGAATTTTAAGAATTTTAAGAATTTTAAGAATTTTAAGAATTTTAAGAATTTTAAGAATTTTAAGAATTTTAAGAATTTTAAGAATTTTAAGAATTTTAAGAATTTTAAGAATTTTAAGAATTTTAAGAATTTTAAGAATTTTAAGAATTTTAAGAATTTTAAGAATTTTAAGAATTTTAAGAATTTTAAGAATTTTAAGAATTTTAAGAATTTTAAGAATTTTAAGAATTTTAAGAATTTTAAGAATTTTAAGAATTTTAAGAATTTTAAGAATTTTAAGAATTTTAAGAATTTTAAGAATTTTAAGAATTTTAAGAATTTTAAGAATTTTAAGAATTTTAAGAATTTTAAGAATTTTAAGAATTTTAAGAATTTTAAGAATTTTAAGAATTTTAAGAATTTTAAGAATTTTAAGAATTTTAAGAATTTTAAGAATTTTAAGAATTTTAAGAATTTTAAGAATTTTAAGAATTTTAAGAATTTTAAGAATTTTAAGAATTTTAAGAATTTTAAGAATTTTAAGAATTTTAAGAATTTTAAGAATTTTAAGAATTTTAAGAATTTTAAGAATTTTAAGAATTTTAAGAATTTTAAGAATTTTAAGAATTTTAAGAATTTTAAGAATTTTAAGAATTTTAAGAATTTTAAGAATTTTAAGAATTTTAAGAATTTTAAGAATTTTAAGAATTTTAAGAATTTTAAGAATTTTAAGAATTTTAAGAATTTTAAGAATTTTAAGAATTTTAAGAATTTTAAGAATTTTAAGAATTTTAAGAATTTTAAGAATTTTAAGAATTTTAAGAATTTTAAGAATTTTAAGAATTTTAAGAATTTTAAGAATTTTAAGAATTTTAAGAATTTTAAGAATTTTAAGAATTTTAAGAATTTTAAGAATTTTAAGAATTTTAAGAATTTTAAGAATTTTAAGAATTTTAAGAATTTTAAGAATTTTAAGAATTTTAAGAATTTTAAGAATTTTAAGAATTTTAAGAATTTTAAGAATTTTAAGAATTTTAAGAATTTTAAGAATTTTAAGAATTTTAAGAATTTTAAGAATTTTAAGAATTTTAAGAATTTTAAGAATTTTAAGAATTTTAAGAATTTTAAGAATTTTAAGAATTTTAAGAATTTTAAGAATTTTAAGAATTTTAAGAATTTTAAGAATTTTAAGAATTTTAAGAATTTTAAGAATTTTATGAATTTTATGAATTTTATGAATTTTAAGAATTTTAAGAATTTTAAGAATTTCAAGAATTTTAAGAATTTCAAGAATTTTAAGAATTTTAAGAATTTTAAGAATTTTAAGAATTTTAAGAATTTTAAGAATTTTAAGAATTTTAAGAATTTTAAGAATTTTAAGAATTTTAAGAATTTTAAGAATTTTAAGAATTTTAAGAATTTTAAAAATTTTAAGAATTTTAAGAATTTTAAGAATTTTAAGAATTTTAAGAATTTTAAGAATTTTAAGAATTTTAAGAATTTTAAGAATTTTAAGAATTTTAAGAATTTTAAGAATTTTAAGAATTTTAAGAATTTTAAGAATTTTAAGAATTTTAAGAATTTTAAGAATTTTAAGAATTTTAAGAATTTTAAGAATTTTAAGAATTTTAAGAATTTTAAGAATTTTAAGAATTTTAAGAATTTTAAGAATTTTAAGAATTTTAAGAATTTTAAGAATTTTAAGAATTTTAAGAATTTTAAGAATTTTAAGAATTTTAAGAATTTTAAGAATTTTAAGAATTTTAAGAATTTTAAGAATTTTAAGAATTTTAAGAATTTTAAGAATTTTAAGAATTTTAAGAATTTTAAGAATTTTAAGAATTTTAAGAATTTTAAGAATTTTAAGAATTTTAAGAATTTTAAGAATTTTAAGAATTTAAGAATTTTAAGAATTTTAAGAATTTTAAGAATTTTAAGAATTTTAAGAATTTTAAGAATTTTAAGAATTTTAAGAATTTTAAGAATTTTAAGAATTTTAAGAATTTTAAGAATTTTAAGAATTTTAAGAATTTAAGAATTTTAAGAATTTTAAGAATTTTAAGAATTTTTAGAATTTTTAGAATTTTAAGAATTTTAAGAATTTTAAGAATTTTAAGAATTTTAAGAATTTTAAGAATTTTAAGAATTTTAAGAATTTTAAGAATTTTAAGAATTTTAAGAATTTTAAGAATTTTAAGAATTTTAAGAATTTTAAGAATTTTAAGAATTTTAAGAATTTTAAGAATTTTAAGAATTTTAAGAATTTTAAGAATTTTAAGAGTTATAAGAGTTTTAAGAATTTTAAAATTTTTAAGAATTTTAAGAATTTTAAGAATTTTAAAATTTTTAAGAATTTTAAGAATTTTAAGAATTTTAAGAATTTTAAGAATTTTAAGAATTTTAAGAATTTTAAGAATTTTAAGAATTTTAAGAATTTTAAGAATTTTAAGAATTTTAAGAATTTTAAGAATTTTAAGAATTTTAAGAATTTTAAGAATTTTAAGAATTTTGAGAATTTTAAGAATTTTAAGAAATTCAAGTATTTTAGGATTGTTTTTTAATTTTTTTTCTAGCTTTAGACATTTCCAGATATTGACACCGCTGAGTCAAAATTCAAATAAGTTTTATAGTTGTTATGATCAACAAAGTTTTTTCCTACTTTTATTAATTTGTGAACATGATAATCCTTTGACAAACATGGCTCCATTAAGAGTGATTCTTACTGACCTTATTTATTGCTTGTCATAAAGCAGGGATTCATTAAACGTTACAATCAATGCATTAAATGCTTTAATTTTCATCCGGTTTTAAAACCCGATAATGACAATTGTCCCCGCGAGTGATTTGCGTTGATTGTTGTCAGGTGCTTTGCATCGAAGCGGAAGCTGGGCTGACCTTTGAAATGTATATTATCCGATTAATTGTGGTTCACTGCTGATGAGTCCAGCAGGAGGCATCATAATAATATTACTACATAATTATGTGACTTTTTTGTGCTCTTCTCCCCCACTTCCACTCATATTTTTTCGCCGTATTTTTCACGCGATCATAACATTATGCGTTTGTTTAATTTTCATTATCTGCAAGTGAAAAACGCCAAACTCAAACAATTCATCCTGAAGCTGCTGAGCTGCTGCTGCTGCCGCTTCTGTTGATGCCATAATCATTTCGCACCATCGGCCATTATGGCTCATCCATCACATCCCCGTTGTCAACTTGTTGTTGTGTTGGGGGTGGGGATGAAGTTAAAAAATGTACAATTTATAAAAAAAGCTTGGCTGCTCCGGCAAACACAAACCGGTCCCCGATAATCGCTCCCCGCGGTAATATGTTTGATAATTATGGTAATTAAAGCATCGCGCGCAAAATTATTACACACCGGCATTTGCATATCCCGGGAATATTATGAACGGTGAGAGGCTGATAATTAAATTTGCCTACTCAATGCCCAAAAAACGCATCTATCCTTCATCCCCAGAGAAGAGGGACCATCTAGCGGTAAAAAAAGGTGAAATCGCTTTTTCTTGCGGGACGTGGGAAGGATTGCGATAATCCGTTGAATGCTAATACGCGAAGCCTTATAAAAGGTGTTCAAATGTACCGAAACGTGCTTTGTATAGTAATTGTGACAACTTAACAATTATAAATAATGTTATATAGTAGAAAAGCCATGAATTTTGAACTTAAGCCGTTATTTGAAGTGATTCTACTGATTCTAAAGCTCAAAAGGTAGGGGGAGAGGGGAAGAATTTTGTTAGATGTTCTAAAACAACTATTATTCTTTGTCACCCATGTGTAAAAAGTCTTGAAAAACCATCAAAATTGTTTAAAAATGCATATTTCTTAAAATATTTTTGATTCATTCCAAACTATTATGCGGGGCAATATGCACCACAACATTGGGGCAAAATGCACCGGGTGAAAGCAGTTTTCACTAGTCACCACTAGATGACACCGCTGTTTTTACAAAGGAGCATCACAGCGGTGCATTTTGCCCCGACCACGCTTATTACATAAAATTCAATTAAAATTCATTTTTTAATATTTTTGGATTCATCTATCTATAGAATAATGAAGATTGGGATAAAAACTATAAATTAACACTTACAATATCAATAAATGCTTTTTATATTGTCCAAAAATCATATTGGAAGTTCAATAAAAATTAGATCAAAACACAACATTTTAAAGTTTTGCAAATAACTTTGGCTGTTTTATCCTACCATGCTCAAACTTTTCCAGCATAGTTTTACAATGTTAAGCTTCCAATTGGGTACTAAACTGCCCATGTTCGCATAAATGTCCCATATGCAAAAACAGCAAGCTGAGAAAAACGCATTTGTCATTGTTTGTCCCACACATAAGGCTACGTGTTAAATTTTCGTGAAAAAACTGGATTTCCTCCTGATTTCTAGAACAAAGTACTGGATGTTATAGGCTTTTCTGAAAGAGCACACGATTTTGAACCAAACTGCATCATTAACTCAAAAACGATCAAAATGCATATGGGACATTTATGCGATCATGGGCAGTAAAGCCCTATGTAAATTTTTATGTACAACGGTAAAAAACACGATTAAAAACCATTTCTGATCACTTTTTTTTTCATTTTAACGCGATTTTTTTTTTTGAAAAGACAACATTTTTTCGATGGATCAACTATGGTCCCCTTGGAACGAGCTGTCAAGTAGGAGCTTTTCTGTCAAGAAGGACCGCGAGGTTAATTTTTCAAAATTGATTTAAAAATCCATTTTAAACTCTATGTGGTCGTACAAAGGGTCATTGTACTCACAAAAATAAGCTTTATCGCTGTAAACAATAATATCAGAAATCCAAGCTTCATTTTAGGACCCAATTTCTATGATTTTTTTCACGGAAAATTCTTCCTAATATCGAGAAATGCTGGGGGTGCATATTTTTATTTCTTTTCAAACCATGCAAAATAAGGCCATAAAAAGTGTACGCAACACGATAGCACGCCACCAACTTTGCAGCCCCAACTGCAGTTAGGCCATTAAATTTGATTGCACATATATCAGAGAAACAAAACAAACTAAATTGTTCAATCTTCATTGTCCTAATCCACTCTGGTGCTGCTACTTCTTTTGACGCTCACTTTCCATCATGTAGAAAGAGTGGCAAAATTTGATTTTCCGTTCCGTGTCCGGGTGGCAGAGTATCAGCAGTGGCTGATCCCCCTTAAGGAGTTGTTGCAAACTTCAGTGTCGAACACCGGGTAGCTCTGTGGCGTGTAGCCCCGAAGGTGAAACTTTGTTACGCTGGCTCGTGTCCTGTTTGGACGTATACTTTTGGGTACACCACGACGACGGTTGGCCGGAACAAGCTTGACCTTATACCGGGTCTCGGGTGGATTCGCTTTTTGCAGCAAAAAAAAAGTAACGTAGTCAAGAAATATCCTTTCGCTTAGGTGTTCTTGTCTTCTCTTGTGAATAACCTGGCTATGGAAGTATATTATACTAGGCAAGGAGACGTCGTGGCTTCTCTGTTCCATAGCATATCTTGATACAAATCTGATTACCTCTGGTTGGAGACGAGCTCAGTCTTGAAGCAGTTCTTTCAGTTTCTGTTTCAAAACTAGTTTGATAAGGTAAATTATTGTTATTAATATCTTTAAAATGCAGTTCGATTCAAAGAAAAAAAAAAACTGGGGATTGCCGATGAGAAATTCCAGCATATGTGCATTCGTTTTTCGATTGCGGACAAATTTATCGTGTTCATGTTTACGAAAAAAGCACAATTAGTGTTAAATTCATAATAAATTTGTGAACGCAAATCCGTGCGATAAGAATGACGCAGCAGCAGCAGCAGCAGCAGGCAAAACGAGACACGGACACGGTTAACACGAAAAACTTTGCTAATGGAAAAGATTAATTATTTCGAGTTCAGTGAACATTGCACATCATCGACGGGGTGTGGAGTGTATTTAAAGTACCGTCGAGTTGGGCGTGTCTTGTTCTGGATTGGTAGTTCAAAAGTAGAGAAAAACACTTTTTTTTCTTCATTTTTTGATGTAAAGTTTGATTTAGGGAAATATTTTGAATGCAAAAAACAGAAAATTTTAAAAAAAGTCTATTTTTTTCATTGAAAATCGATAAAAGAGTTTCCGAGATATCGTCAATCAAAAAATGGGCTAAACAGGTGACACTGACAAATTTTTTTTTTTCAAAATTGAAATATTTTAACTTTTACAATATTGTATGTAAGCAGAGACTGAGAAAATTATGGTCAGAAATTTAACGCAATGAAATACAATAATATAGAAGAAATTAATTTTCACGTGCTTACATCTCAAGATTTGTTGGTAAAATTTTCGTACGTGTTCTGGACAACTTTTCAGAACATTTTCTCTTAAAAAAGTACTTTTCTTAAAGCGTTTTTAAAATGCATAAAGTTAAACGAAAAGAAATCGAAAACAAAAATCCAAAAGTGGCTATTAAGAACGGGTTTTCAAAAAAAAAAAAAAAAAAATAGATAAATTAAAAAATACTTTGGTTTGGTTTTTAAAATGATTTTTTCTCAGAAGGTACATTTTGCACCATCATGCACTATGGCTCAAAAGATGTATTTTTAAGTCCTCTAAAACATATGGAAAAAGTTGAAATTCAAAACATACGGAATTTATGTTTTATTATATTTTGAAAATTCATCTTTGGTGATAAAAGTTTTTAAACAAAAACATCTGATTTTTCTCCGCGTAACTTTTTTTTTTTTCAAAAAGCCATACCCAGTCACGAAGTATTCTAGCAGAGCTGGTGTTGCCAGAATCCTGTTAGAACGGTGGAACATTTCTGCTAGAATGTTGTAAGATTATCCAGCTCTGTGAGAATCTGCTAGAATCCTGCTGGAACGTCGTGACTGGGTAATCGTAACCAACGTACACGGTTAGAAATATGGTAAGCAAATCCGGTAACTCTATATTTTGTTGAATTTGTAATCATTTAAAGGTTTCAAAAATCGTCACCATTTTTTTGTTTCACGAAGGAATTGCAAAAACAATGTTTTCGATTTTGAAAACATTTACAGCAAAATTGAAAAAAATATTGACGATTTTGGAAAAATTTCAATGTTTTCAAATTCGACAACATAGATTAACCGGATTTGCTTACATCAGGATTTCTTTCCGTGTAACCTACAAGTTTATCGAAAACACATTAAAAAAAAAACAAAAAAACATAAATATACGCATTTTGTTTATAACTTTGTACAAAAAATTAAAAGTGCCTGAGAATGTTGATCCTTAGGCAAACTATTTTGATATTGTTGCAAATTATCGTTGAACAAATCTCAAGATTTCAGGATAGGACAGGATTTCGAGATAAAAAATATCTGTGACCTAGAAAATATTTATCCTGTGGATTTTTGTTTTTTATTCAATTCTAAGTTTTTTTCATATATTTTTATGGAGGCGCACGACAATTCATAAAGCTTCGTTTTAGGTGAAGATGCAAGAAGTATCACGCGCCTCCTTTTAAATATATAAAAAAATAAAAATTCAAATAAATCCAAAATTCCGAGGTAAAATATTTTCTAGGTCACGGATATTTGAAAAGGACCCCTTAAGCGTTCTTACCACGAAGATTTTTTAGATACATTGATTTGTAATAAAAAACTTCTTCAGCCTTGGCGTGATGTCCATGTGCGTCTTAAAAGTTTCAATGGAGCTTTTAAAAATAGGTTCCTTTAAAATTGTTATTTAAAAATACAAGGTAACTATGAAAGTCACTGTGCTTCTTATAAATGTCAACTTAAAAGTGTGCAAATTGAATTTATATGTTAAATTAATCATCAACACAGCTAAAAAAGTAGTAATCCAGCTGCGTGTAAAAGGCCTGGGTGTAAAATAAATATTGCATTATTTTATGCAATTTCATGCGATTTTACACCCTGAAATGTGTAGCCCAGCAGTATGGGAAACCTACTTGACCGTAATGTCAAGCTGATATATAGGTTTATCCGCTCAGCTTTTCATCGGTCTGATGGCCGAGTGGGCTAAGGCGCCAGTCCTCACTGTTGATGCTGGGTTTGAGTCCCATCTGTTGCAACTTTTTTTTGTGTTTGCAAAAAATGTACATGCAGTGTGTAATATTAAGTGTTTATTTTGACGAAGGTGATGTGCATGCTTTTGCATGCGATTTTACCATCGGATTTTTTGCTGTGAAGGCCAGCTTTCTTTTTATGATCATTAAAAAAATAACAATTTAATATTTTAGCTTTTAATCAATTGAATGAAAATTTGAGGTTAAGTAAATAAATCCAAATTTACTTACCAAATTGTTTACTGAAAATGCCTTGAAAACTGGCGTTTTTTATTTCTGCTTCAATAACGTCTAAAACTTTTTAAACTAGAATTTTTTTTCCGGTTTTTTCAACTTAAAGAGTTTTTAAATAATCCTATTTATCAATGTTTTCGAAATAATAGTTAACTAACTTTTGAAATATTTAAAAATATGTAGGGTCGGAGTCGGAGTCGGAGCCAACCATTTTTTGAAAGCTGGAGTCGAAGTCGGCTAGAGTTGGTGGGCTGGAGTTGGAGTCGGAGTCGGAGTCGGTTGGATTTGAAAGCCGGAGCCGGAGTCGGAGTCGGCTAATCCCAGAAAGCCGGAGTCGGAGTCGCTTGAAATATGACCCGACTCCGCAGCCCTGATTTTTGTTTCACGACGGAATTGCAAAAACAATGTTTTTGATTTTGAAAACATTTAAAGCAAAATCGACATTTTTTCTAACGATTTTGGAAAAATATCAATGTTTATAAATTCGATAACATAAAGTTACCGGATTCACTTACATCAGGATCTCTATCCGTGTAACCTACAAGTTTATCTAATACAAAAAATTGATCAGAAAATCTCTTCTCGAGATACAGAATTTCATACACTGACAAAACCACTTTGTTTGACCAGCCTACACAATTGTATGGCCGATGTATTTGTAATCAAATCGAACAATAAAAATTTAAGTATTTCGAAAAAAATGTGCGAAAATGTAGAGACTACTCAAAGTTTTTAAGCAGGACAATTTAAAAATATCTAGAAAAAACGCAAGTCGATTTTTTTCAAGATATTTTTGAGCATGAGCATGAGAGACCACCCATGGTTGTCCTTCTCCGTTGCTGAACAGGACCGTAATATCCTATCAATACAACTGACCATACGCTTAAACGATCTAATGGTGTTTCCCTTATCAACAGCATGTATGAATGCATTGAAAAGATAAAACATCAAGATCCTTAAAACTAGATCTGAAGCAAATAGGTAACAGTCATTGGCCACCAACGGCGCCCGCCATGTCAGTTTGTAGATCTCGGGGGGATTGGGACAGAAATGTTAGTTAGCACAGGTTGCTACAAAGGTTCTATACGATAT